>NC_142948.1:38063208-38133208 GCF_046866305.1 Octopus bimaculoides | reverse complement strand
TTAATCAACGCTGGGATACAGTAAAAGACATTCACCTGAGGTGTCACACTGTAGGACTGAACCTGAAACCATGTGACTGGAGAGCAAACTTCTTAACCACACAGCCATGGTAGTGGGTCAGGTTTGATCCTGGAAGTAAAGCACAGTAACAGAAACGGCTTAGAAATGGGAAAGTAATGCCAGAGAGTACGGTAGCCCGACGCTCGTACATCTGTTATAATTACTACAGCAAAATACGGAATGTGTTATGAATAAATAAATATAAGGACTCTAAGTCTCACTGTGAAATTAGCCCCCAAGAGATATTTATTTATTCATAAACCATACTGTATTGGAACTCTAATAATTATTGTCAGGTCATTAACATTACACCATTATGTAAATGAACTGAATGTCTGTCTCAAGATTTTTTTCTTTTTTCTTTCTGCTTAACACTTTAGTAAGTAGCTTATCTTCTCTCTCTACTTCTCTGCTTGATGCAAAGGCCACTGTGGACCCTAATTCTGTGGTGAGAGGGAGGCTATGCATCTGTGGATTTGTATCCCTACATACATATATATGTGTGTGTGTGTGAAGGCGCATGGCTCAGTGGTCAGACCATCGACTTTGCCATTCATCCTTTCGGGGTCGATAAATTAAGTACCAGTCACGCACTGGAGTCGATGTAATCGACTCAATCCCTTTGTCTGTCCTTGTTTGCCCCCTCTATGTTTAGCCCCTCGTGGGCAATAAAGAAATAAGAATTTCATTCATCTTTACGTTCTTGAGTATTCCAAGCAATCTTCAGGCTCAGGGTGTAATACTCTAAAGGATATGCATCTCTCTGTGGTTGGAATAATCTTTTACTGATCCTACCAACTGAGATTATAGATAATATCCAACCATCTCATTCTTGGTCTTCAGCTGGTCAGCTTGGCTAAAAGAATCTGTCTTGCAATCCTTTCTGCTGACATTCTTCACGTATGTCCATAGTTCAAACAGTGGCTTAACCACAATTTATGAATCTAAAAAAATCTCTTGTTTTCCTACACCAAAAACTAAGCAAGCGCTCACTTTACTATTAGTTTTACATGCAGCAGGCACCCTGAGTACTATATTTTTTTTTCCCCCAGCCTTTCAGAAAATAAAAATATGCATATTGCACAATATCTAGACTTTATATTCCTATTTTCTTGTTAAGCTAGATACAACTATACGTGTGTGTGTGTGTGTGTGTGTGTGTGAGAGAGAGGGTGTGAGAGTGAGTGTGTGTGTGTGTGTGTGTGCGTGTGAGTGAGTGTGTGTGGGTATATGTGTATAAGTGTGTGAGCGTGTCTGTAGGTGCATGTGTGTATGTGTGTGTGTGTGTCTATGTGTATGAGTGTGTGAGCATGTGTATGTGTCAGTGTCTGTAGGTGTGTGTGTGTGTATGTGTCTATGTGTGTGCATGTGTATGTATGCCGTGTGTGCGTGTGTGTATGTATGTCGTGTTGTGTGTGTGTAGACGTGTGTCTGCCAATGCACAGGAGTAAAAGATGGTTTGTAAAATTCACAATATGCAATAATTATTCTCGCTGTTATTCCTTCCTTCCTTCCTCACCTCTACCATCACATTACCATTTTATCAATGGTTAAGTATCTCCAACAATACAATTCAGAAGACTTATTCCATATCGATTCCACTCAACAAGACTTGAGCGAAAAGGAAAAAAAAGCAAAGAATTTCTCTGACAGCAAGTGTGTGTGCATGTGTGTGTATATGCACACATACATACACCTTATATCTATGTGTGTGTGTGTGTGTGCGTGTGCATATATATATAATATATACATATATGTATGTGTATGTGCATATGTGTTTTGTGGATGTGTGTATATACATATGTGTGTGTATGTATATGTGTTGGCATATGTTTGCGTGTATGTATATATGTATGTGTATGTATGTGTGCATGTGTATGTGTGTATATATATATATATATACACACACACATATATATATACACACACACGCATATATATATATAAAATGAAAACAAGATTAAAAAAAGGATGTCAAAAAGGAAAGATAAAATAATAGTAAAGGTAATAACAATATTAAATATAACAATAACAACAATAACAACAACAATAATAAAAAACATAATAATAATAATAATAATAATAATAATAATAATAATAATAATAATGATACTAATAACTGGAGAACTAGAAAGCTGCGATTCTTTTATATTCATGGTGCCAGGTAATCCCTTTAATTCTCTTCCTCCTCCCCCTCGCCACCCCCACATCCTGGCTTACTGAGTTTTTTTTTCTTTTTTCCTTTTTTCTTTTCTCTTTTCCGTATCACAGACTTCTTCGTCAACATAGATTAGTTACAAACGATTAACTTTTTCTCTTTCGTTATATTCCTTGTTTGGTTTTGGTCTGCTTCGAGGAATAAATTCCATGAATGTTCTTCGTCCACAGAGAGGAAAAAATTTCATTCTCTTTCAGTTTGTCTTTTACTCTTATATATCACTCACTGGACTGCAGCCATGCTGGAGCACCAGCATGGCGCCTCCATGAAGAGGATTTATTCGACACCCCTGATCCCCTGCCCCAGTACTTAGATATTTTAAAGTCTGGTACATAGTATATCAGTTCTTTAGCTGAACTGCTAAGTGACAGGGATGTTAACAAACCCAACATTAGTTGTCAAAACAGTGGTGAGGAACAGACACACAGACACTGACACACATTAAAGGAAAAGGAAAACAAAACCAAGGAAGGATGAGCGTCTCAAGTCATTTAAAATATTTAATTAAAGGTGAATCAAAAAAGGAAAATGCTTTACAGCTGTTTCTGGAATAACGCAGGTGATGGGTCAACATCTTCAAACACTGGGTATTCCGTCATCAGAGACAAGGTGCGTACGCAGGGAAGTTCCAGACAGAATTCACAGTAGACAGAAGAAGAAAGACAGAAAAATAAAGTGTGTATATCTATTTTTTTAGGAAGTTAAGAGTTATTGCTGGTCACAAAGTGACCATTAGCTTCACACCTATAAAGTGCTTAACAATATATGCATTGCCAATCGCTTGATAGGTGCAAAACAATATATACATATAAATGTGTGTGTATGTATGCATGTATATATATATATGTCTGTGCACACGTTTGAATGTGGTGTGTGCCAGAGGGTTTGCAAATCCAATGGGGGTCTTAAAAGACATGTTAGGATCCACAATGAGCAGAACTTACTTGCAGGTATTGGTAGTGCAAATCAGAGGTGCAATCTGTGTGGGTGTTTTTTCAAAACACTGTCTGGTTTAAAAAGCCACATCAGACGCCATGAAAGGGCTAAGGTGTAGGTGCAGGAGGTGGTCAAACTCTGTTTAAGGAGTAGACAACCACCATATATATATATGTATACATACAAGCACGAACACACACACACACACACAAAGCAGGCTTCCTCACAGTTTCTAGCTATTGAATCCATTCACAAGTTATTGATCACCCAGGGGTTATAGTAGAAGACATTTTCCCAAAGTGCTGCGCAGTGGGACCAAACCTGAAACCATATGGTTGCAAAACAATCTTCTTAACTGCACATCCACACCTGTGCCTCTTCCCTCCCCTTTTCTTTACCTTCTTCTTCTTCCTCCCATCCACCTCCTCTCTATTGTTGTGGTTGTGGTTACTGCACCAATCTATCTAATTACTCTTTGACACTAAAAATCTTCAGATTTACCATTCCGTAATTGTCTGCGACAGACACAAAGAATGGTTCGGTCGAGCAGACTTGAGTTGTTTTAAACAGATTCATTCCATTCCGAAATAACTTTCTTTGTAATCTCATCATTATTCCTTACTTAATTCCTTCTGTCCCCACCCCACCCAACCCCCACCCTCCCCCTCTCCTTCACTTTCTTTCCTTTTCTTCCTTCCTCCACTGCTCTCTTCTTCCATCTTTTCTTTTCCATGTCCTTCTTTCCCTCTGTCTTTCTCCTCCCCTCCTCTTTCCTTTCTTTCCATCTGTCCTCCCTTATTTCCTTCCCTCTCCACTTTCTACCTTGTTTTTTTTACCTTCTTTCCTTCTTGCAACCCCCTCCCACCCCCATCGTCTTCTTCCTTCATTTCTGTCCAATATGTTGTACACCCCTCTATCTATGTCTATCAAAGACCAAGCCCTCACACCTTCCAATGGCCTAGTCCACTGTCCACCTTTCACTAGGTGCCACAGGCTGGTGTAATTCTTTCTTCTAAACGGTCTAGCATTATTCTGTTCTATATTGGAGCCACAGGTTGGTGTAATTCTGCATTGCAAATGGAAACACCACAAAGTCAGGACTCCTGCTTATTGGTACAAACTGAGCCAGTCGTTGAAGGTAAGAATGTCACTATCCTCTGGGATAGTCAACACTGACAGAACTATCTAAGCTAATCGACCAGACATAATAATTAAAGACAGAGAAGAAAATAATTGTACACTAATAGATGTAAGTGTTCCTACTGATAAAAACATTTATGTCAAGGAATTTGACAAACTATGCAAATATAAGGACCTGGAAATTGAAATACAAAAGGTGTGGCATCTTAAAGCGGGAGCTGTTCCTGTTATTGTAGGTGCCCTAGGTATAATGAGAAAGGGTTGTTAGAAACATCTAGATAAGATCCCAGGAGAACCATGTCTCAGAGAAATCCAAAAGATTGTACTGACAAGCACTGCATACATCCTTAGAAAAACCCTATCCATTTAAATGTCTGTGTTGCATTACATGAAGATATTTCACTACTGCCCTTCCACAAGCTTTCAGTCATATTCTAACATCTCTTATCCTTCACTCGCCCCAGGACGGTGGATGTGTCTCGGCAAGTGACTGTAACAAAGATGCGGATTAAAAGTAATAATAATAATAATGATGATGATGATGATGATGATGATGATGATGACAATACTGATAACTTTTGCTAAATAGAAAACATTAAAAGAAGTTCTGTTTAAAAAGTAATGAAATATTGTCAAGCAGAAATGCAAACTAATTAAGTTGGAAAATCTTTCCATAGTAACCATGTTTTAATTACTAATGTGTGTGTGTGTGTGTGCATGCGTGTACTTATATACACACATGGATCTATGCAACTTTCTGATGTGTATGTGTGTATGTGCATATATATGTGTGTATGTATGTATGCATGTATGTATGTATGTATGTATATATATATATGTATATACACATACACCCATAATAAGTATATGCATTTAAAGATACATGCACATATACATGTGAAGATATATATATCATCATCATCATCGCCATCATCGTTTAATGTCCACTTTCTGAAGATCATGTTGGGTGCCCAGAAGTCTCCTGTTATATCGTTTGGTGGCAGGTGAGGATATAATCCACCCTGATATCCTTCTCGTTTCGTATTTTAAACAGTATTTTTTCAATATAGGTGATACCATGGCCGAGTGGTTAAGAAGCTTGCTTTACAACCAGTGGTGTCAGGTTCAACCTCACTGTGTAGCACATGGGTTAAGAGTCTTTTATTATAGCCCTGGGCTGACCAAAGCCTTGTCAGTGGATACAGAAGAAGGAAATTGTGTAGAAGCTCTTTTCTTTCTTCTTCCGTTCTTTTTCTTTCTCATTCTTTTGCCTCCTTTCTTCTTCTTCTCCTTCTTTCTCCTCTTTCCTTCTTCTTCTCTACTACCTCAACCACAGTCCAGCAACTTCAACAACAATAAAGGTCCCACTTTCAACATTGACACAATTAAACATGTCAGACATAAATCTCACACAGATAAAAAAGAAGAAAAAAACCCCTTCCATTCCCCTTTGTATGTCTATTCTTTTGCACCAGATTCCTTCACTGCACACACACACACCACCACCACCACCACCACCTTCCTCTCTCATCCAGTTCACAGCCAGCCAACACAATCTGCCAATTGTAATGCAGCAATTGTAATGGCAAAGGGAGACGGCGGCGGCGTTCAACTGTTTGGCAGGCAGTCAGGCAGGCAGTCAGGCAGGCAGCCTGTCGGTTCTGTGTAAACACGGAAGGACAACAAAGATCTACCTTCCAACGGCTTTTTTTTAAGCATTGCACATGTCTCCTGCCATCTTGCTTCTGTTGCTGCTTCTATTGTAAAACTGATGTTTTCCATTCTAATAAATGCTTTTGTTTCTCTCATGCAACAATGGTTCCTTCATGTCAGTCTGGACATTTTGACAAACTCTTCAGATTCTGAATTGGACTCTGTGTGTGTTCGTGTGTGTGTGTGTGTGTGTGTGTGTGTGTGTGTGTGTGTGTGTGTGTGTGTGCGTGTGTTTGTATATATATATATATATATATATATATATATATATATATATATAATTATATATATATATAATTGACTGGCCTTCTTCCCCAAAATTTCAGGCCTTATGCTTATAGTAGAAATTATTATTATTATTATTATTATTATTATTATTATTATTATTAAGGGAATGAGCTGACAGAACTATTAGCATGCCAGGCAAAAATGCTTAGCAGTATTTCATCCATCTCTACATTGTGAGTTCAAATTCCACCAAGGTCGACTTTACCTTGCATTCTTTCTGGGTCTATAAAATAAGTACCAGTTGAACATTGGGATCTATGTAATTCTCCCCCAAAATTGCTGGCCTTGTACCAAATTTGAAATTATTTATTATTATTATTATTATTTTCCCTGGGAGGCGGGGTGACTTTTCCTTTTATCACTTACAATCACTTGCTGAGACACAGCCTGCATCCTAGGGTGAGTGAAAGATGAGAGATGTTACAGTATGACCTGAAAGCTTGGGGAGGGGAAGTGGCAGGGGGCAGTAGCAAAATATTTTCATGTAATACAACACAGACATTTAATTGGATGGTGTTTTTATAAGAATGTGGGCAGTACTTGCCAGCACAATCTTTTGGATTTCTCTGAGACATGGTTCTCCTGGGATGTTGTCAAGATGTTTCTGACATCCCTTTTTTATCATATCTAGAGCACTAATAATAACAGGAACAGTTCTTGCTTTAAGATGCCACAGCTTTTATATTTCAATTTCCAGGTCCTTATATTTACTTAATTTATGAAATTCCTCTACAGCTATATTTTTATCAGTGGGAACACTCACATCTATTAGTCTACAAGTATTTTCTTCCCTGTCTTTAATAATTATGTTTGATTGATTAGCCTGGATCATTCTGTCGGTGTTGACTGGAAAATACTAGAGGATAGTGACATTTTTACCTTCAACCACTGGCTCATTTTGAAGAACATTAGCCTGAGTAGTTTCTGGTAGGTTAAAGACTAAACATTGATACTGGTAGCAAGGACTAAAGATTGTTGTGTTGTAGAGTGTGATTATCATGATAAAAGCAGCACTGACAATTATTGTGATAATTAAGACGATGATGATGATGATTGATGGTGGCGGGGAGGAGAAGGATTGAGAAGACAATACTGGTGATTATGATGTTTATGATGATGATGATAATGATGGTGACAATTATTGCAGAAATGATGGTCATGGTGGTGGTGGTGACAGCAGCTGTAGTAGTAGTTGTTACGGTGGTAGTTGGGGTGATGATGACGATGATGATGACGACGACGGTGGTGATGGTAGTGGTGATAATGGTGATGATGATGGTGATGATGGTGTTGATGATGATGACGACGATGATAATGGTGATGATGATAGTGATGAGGTGATGGTGATGATGATGATGGTGACAGTAATGGTGATGATGGTGCTGTATCCTTCACTTTCACACTCCACTCCCTGGCATTATTCATCGGTAAATTCCTCACAGACAGGAAACAGCCACATTAATTCTCATTCCATGAAAATACCTTCACCAAAGAGCTTCTTCCTTGTTGTCATGGCAACACACAGTCTGTATTGTTACAGCCTCTCTTAGCAATCTATACAGCAACCGACCATCACTGTCATGGCTATACCACCACCACCACCACCACCACCACCACCGCCACAACCACCACCACCACAACCACCACCACCACAACCACCACCACCACCAATGCTGTACCACTTCTGCTACCACCACCACCACCACCACCAATGCTGTACCACTTCTGCTACCACCACCATTGTACCATTACTACTACTACTACTACAGCTGCTATCACCACCACCACCACCATTGTACCACTATTACTATTATTATTGTTTGGGGTGATCACTAGTATTGATGACGTTATGCCTCCATTCATCTTCCCACACGGCCTCACACTCAACGCAGAAGCCTACATCAAATGCCTGGGGGAGGTAGTGCTGCCCTGGGTCAAAAGGGTGGCTGCTGGAAGGCCCTATGTCTAGCAACAGGACTCTACACCATGCCACACAAGCAGGAGGACCCAGCCATGGCTGTCAGACAATTTCTGTGACCACATCACCTCTAACGTCTGGCCACCTAACTCCCCAGACTGCAACCCCCTTGATTATTATGCATGGGGTACACAGTTGAGCAAGAGACCAACAAAACTCCTTGTAACACTAAAGGTGAAATGAAGGCAAGGATTATGGCAGCATTCACCAACTTAAACAAGGAGACTGTCCAGATGAGTGCAGGAGATTCCAAAGTGGTCTGGAGGCCATGGTTGAAGCCAATGGCGATTTTATTGAATAAATTTACTCTTTAGTATTTCATGATATTTTTATGTAATTTTGGTAAATATATCTGTTAAAATGAGATGTCAGTGTTATTTTCTTTTCTGCCTCCTTCTCTCCTTCTCTTCCTCTAACCCTGCCGTCTCCATTTGTATATATTTTCACACACCACCTCAAATTACAATACATTTGCCTTTACTTTGAAACTGGGCAAATCAAACCAAGGGATATAACTCTGGAAGCCGTTGCACTTGAACTGTTTCCACCCAAGCGTATTTCTCCTTTGTTTCCGTTCCGGTTGGGCTGAATCCATGGAGTTTGTTGTCACCATCAGCCTTCAGCTTAATCGCTATAGTCTTTCAGTTGATTATGCTGGATCGTTGTTTAATCATGCTTAAATGCTTAGATAAACATGATTCCACCTGAAACCAGGAACTTTATGTTGCTGATAACATCTTTTGTTCTTTGGGTGGAATCTGACGTAATAGAATCAGAAGACCAGCAAGAAGAAACGAAGAACGAATTAATCCTTGCAAATAAGATCAAATCAAATCAAACAGAACGATCGCTCAGAGGTGAAAGACTATTTGTTGTAGATAACGAAATTATTTGCAATGGAGATGTTTGGAATTCCTACAATCTTGCGATTTCCGTCTGTGATGCCGTGGCAACTCGCATCGTAATAAAAAACAAACACAGATATAATAATAATAATTATTATATTTGTACATCGATGAGATCAGATGAATCCAATAATGGTAAAATAATGTTTCAAATCAGTCCAAAAACGTTTGTACGTTCATTCGTTTTAGCGGTGAAGTTTTTTTAGGAAGATATTCAGTGTTTCCATTGCAATTTTAGGGGGTACACTTACACCCCCACCTCTCGAACTGTTGGGGAAGCTTGGTGGCCTGAATGTTGGAGGTTGTTAGAAATTGCTTTAAATACTGTTAGGATTGAACTTATGATAGAAGGCTCTCGAACATACTTGTTTGCTGTTCTTTAATCTGTCTTCACCCTTGGTTTTTTTTTTTATTAAAAAAATTGCAGTTTTGAAACATATAGGTGTGTGTGTGTACACATGCACATATATATAGAGAGATATATGCATGTGTGTGTGTGTGTGTGCATGTATATAGATAGATATGTGTGTGCATATACACATAGAGATAGATAGACAGACAGACTGATAGATAGGTGTGCGAAATATATATATATATATATATATATATATATATACACACAAGACTCTTACAGCTCCAGGAGATCAAACTGATTGCAAAAAACGAAATAAAGAAAGACACGAACATTGCAAATACATAAACATCTAAAGACAAGGTGAATGATCTGGAAATTTATAATCGTAAGAAATAAAACCAGCAAATATCAAACATTTAACGATGGCCAATGTTTATTTTAAATGTCCAAAGAGACTTTTTCAGATGCTGTTGTTTTCTCTTTTATAATTCTTTTATTTTATATATTGCTTTTTTTTTTTGCTTGATATAGAGACTGGCTTCAATTTCTTCGTTTTTTTTTTGTCATTTTGTGTTGTTAAGAATCTTGCTTTTCAGCCGCATTGTTTTGGTTTCAGTTCCACTGCATTGCACCTCCTTGGGACAGCATCTTCTGCTATAACTCTGGTGGAGCGGTGGTGGTGCTGACTAACGTCTTGTCAGTGATATATATATATAATATAGGATGTGGTGAATAAACTGTCGTCTAAATTACGCAAACATGAAAATAACACTGACATCTCATTTTAACAGATATATTTACCAAAATTACATAAAAATATCTTGAAATACTAAAGAGTAAATTAATTTCTATAAAGTCATTATTTGCTTCAACCACAGCCTCCAGACGAGTTTGGAATCTCCTGCAACTCTTCTGGACGGTCTTTCCAAAGTATTTAATAGGGTTTTCCTCTATCGATGGAATGGCCTTTCCTTCCACTCGTAGCCGGATTTTGTTGGTTACTTTGCCCCTCCCTGATCACCATGCTCGTTGATTTTGGGGTCTTATACCTCATTCTTGCCCATATCACCACGTCTTAGTGAAGTCAGCACTCTTTCTGCATCCACATGCGTTGTAGTTGTTACCATAACATCATCTATGAAGCCCCTTATTGGGTGCTGACAGCTGCCTGGTTCTGCTGTTCCTCCTTGTGCTCTCTATCAGCGGTTGATATGAAGAGGGTCGTACCATAATGACAAGAATGGGGGAAATCGTGCACCTAGCTATGATTCCTTTCTCAAGGTCTTGCCACCGAGTTGTAAAATGGACTGTTCTGAAACGTAACTGGATGCCTCGAAAGTAATTGCTGATTATTCCCTTAATTAGAAATGTAAAAATTAATTTTTATTTGATAATGAGTATTTAAACACTAGCCTCAAAGTGATTGCGTCAATAATAAATGTGACAAGATTTTCATTCCAGCCTAATACACACACACATACACACTTATATGTGTGTATATATATATATATATATATATATATATATATATATATATATATATATATATATATAGAGAGAGAGAGAGAGAGAGAGAGAGAGAGAACGTTGTGCAGCCTCCGGGTTTGCTAGTCCTCAGTTAAAAGCGTCCAACCCATGCCAGCCTGGAAAGTGGACATTAAATGATGATGATAATGATGTACACACACTATTTTATTTCAGACTTGAACACGACAAGTAATATCGTTTTCTCAAATGGTGATCTGGATCCTTGGCACCGTGGTGGGGTAAGTACATGTTTCCTTATGTTAAGCTATGGTTTAAAAACCTAAAAGGAATAATTGTATAATGAATGGTTGAGCCATTTGCAGAGAAGCCACACACACATGCACACATATATACATATATGTATATAATGTATGTATATATATATATATATATACATATGCACACACACATGTAAATTAACTGAATTCAATTGACTCATACCATACATTTCACAGTTATCCCAGTGGAGTTAGGATGATGGATGATGACTCAGCTACTTTAACTGGTGAAAGTGTCTTCTGCTATTTGTATCCCACACCACGTGTGTGTGTGTGTGTGTGTGTGTGCGCGCGATCATTCAAATTCAATTAATATTACATGGGAAGAGGTTAAGATAGAGGTCTATTACAAGTTTGGAAGTGAGAGGAAAACCTATCCTGAAGAACGCCAGGTAAGGGAGGTAACTCTTGTTGACTCCGTGGCCAAGATGCAGTTTAAAAGAACAGAAAATATGCCTCTGTTACTTACTTCCTGCTCGTGTGACAAATAATAGGTAAAATGTTACTCTGGCTTGGTTGAATAGTTCGTAAGTTCATATTCTATCACGGGGTAGTGATGTCCTCGCTGAAATGTTGGCGCTATGACAATTGTAAATCAGGTGAAACAGCAAAAACAAATGTCTAATCGTCTTATTTATGCAAGATACATTTTCAGAATGAGTCGCTTCTTGCTCAAAATAACAAATAAAATTTCTTTTTCTTCTCAATATATTACACTTTTGTTTTCTTTTCTTCTTATATTGTTACTTAAAGTGGATGTTAAAATGATTTCAAGTCTTGCCTGGGACTAAACAACAGCATCCCATCTTTCCTTTTGGCTTTATATATCTAGGACTCTTTCATCCAATTGAATCGCCAAGTTTTAACCCCTTCGCACTGAAATTGGCCATCTCTGGCCCCCAAAGATTCTATTATATGCTCAAACCAGCTCAATACAGGATCTCGTGTGTATGCTGCAATGTCATTGTAAAAATAAACAATCACATCATTGAAATCATGAAGCTATGTATGAGATAATGCAGGATTAATTCCAAAATAATATGTGGAATTAACAGAATCACAACCTTCCTCCCTCTTCGGAGAAGTTTTATCCCAACAAATAAGAAAGTATTATGAAAAGAAAGGGGACAAATTGGGGGGGAGGGAGGTAGGAGATAGCAGAGAGAGATAGGATAGGGGGAGGGAGATTAAAAGGGAAAGACAGAAGGGGAGAGAGAGAGAGAGAAAGGGGGGAGAGAATAAAGAGGGAGAGACAAGAGAGAGAGAATGTAGAAAGAGAGAGGGGGAGAGAGAAAATAAGCCTGAGAGAAGGAGGAAAAAGGAGAGGGTGAAGGTTTTTTTTTTTTTTTACAGTCACAGCTTTTGAAATTTTGAAATTAAGTGAAAATGTTCGAATTTCGTATGTTGAATCTGATTTTGTTATTCACTTATTCCAGAAAAAAAAATTAAGAAAATGTTACAGATGTTTAAAACAATTGGAAGAAAATTAAACAAAAATAGAAAATTATGACAGTAACAGAAATGATCCAATTCTATTTTAAAATATTTATTTTAATGAAAATTATGAGAAAGTCGATGTAATCTGCGTTGTTTAAAACATAAAATCCAAAGAAATTGCACTTTGGGGTGCGCTAGTTAATTTCCGACTCTATTGTATAGGAATACTATATGAAGTAAATGTGTGAGAGGAAATAGAGAAAATGAGAGGATACAGATAAACAGAAAGAGAGGGAGATTAGAGGGAGGTGGGGTGGTTAATGAGAAAACCATTTTCAACCTAAGAGTGGGCGTTGTGATACAATTATAAACATACCAAGTTAACTCCCCACTACTATAAGAACTCTCTTGTAATCCTACATAACAAAACCCGCAGTTATCTCCCCCTCGTCGTGTTTACAAACTGCGTCGAAATCTGGATTAAAAGGAAATCGCCGACATCAAAGAGGAAAATGTAGCGACTTTAAGGATTTAAAATCCTGCTATGTCGCTACATGGGATACGTTGAAAGAGCGATCAAACTGTGGTTTGATTCTCACTACATCGATTTTGCTACCCTTTTTCTCATACCATAGCTGTTCATATCCTGTTCGATCCCTCCTTCAATCAGCTCAATTTCCTTGATTGTAAAGAACGGAGATTTATCCACCAAAGCCTGTTTCTCTCCTTCTCTTCGAACCGATCAAGCAAACGTTTTGCCTAGGTTCCAAAATATATTTATACTATATATATATTTGTGGATTATTCTATCAGCAATTCCTCAATTCTTCCTTCTAACTCAACAGTATATTTTCACAAACACTCACACACACACACGCATAACTACCAATATTAACCATTAAACATTCCAACATGATCAAGCTGTCCGACTTGCCTTTCTGTCGCGCCTATATCATCATCCGGGCTGTCCACACGGCTCTTGTTATTGGAGTACCCCTCGTTTTAATCACACAAGACACGGGTAAGTATAACTCCAGCCCTCTTTCTCTTCCTGACTAATCGTTGTTCTGTTCTACCTCTCTTTCTATCTCTATCTAATCTTGATTTGGCTGTTGTTTCTAACAGGGCCAGAAGCTACATAAGTTGCTCCCTCGTAGATTTCTGAAAATACACACCCATGTACGTAAATACGATTGGGGGATTGTTAAGTAAGATTTGGGTCATTCGTCCAGTTCCGCATGCCTAAGTTAGCGTCAGACTGTATTGTATGTAAAGAGGTAGTGCCTGGGTATGCGTGTGTGTTTGTGTGCATAGTCCTAAATATCGGCCTTTTCTGTAAAAAGTGTCTTCGGCGATCTTTACCAAAGATCGGCCTTCTCGTTGTTTGTTTGTTTGTTTTGTTTTTATTTCCATATCTTTCGGAGAAACGAAGTTTCAGCTCCCAACAATTAGACATTCAAATTGAGAGAGATAGAGAGAGATTAATTGTTTGATTGATTGATTGATATCTATGGATACATCTACAAGACAAATCTTTCCAGACGGAAACAAAAATCGGGACAAGTTAAGTCATCGCTTCCGCCGTGACTCACACTTGTTGCTATTGATTTCTTCATCACCACCATGACCACCACCACTATCCTGTTCTTCCTTCTTCCTCCTCTTTGTTCCTTCTTCCTTTCTTCTTCCTCTTCTTCATCTATACTGTCAAACATACCCGTACAACAGACATACTTTTACACCATAGCATGTTTTACATAGTATCACATACGTTTGCTGTTATAATGTTACAAGCTCTCATCATACGTAGATTTACTTTTCATGTACCATAGTATCACACTTTTGACTCGCTTCAATCGAAAGACAGCGGCCATGGGGCACCGCCTTTAAAAACGATCCTCACTGTAGCACTCTGCAGGGGTTTATTCTACGTATCGTATAGAGGACAAACATTGGAGTCTAGACCCCTCCCCCAAAATTTCAAGCCTTGTGCCTATAGCAGCAAGGAATATTTTCATATCCCACGTTAGGTATGGGGCTTGGGCGGGTGGGGTAGAGTAAGGTTAGGGTTAGGGATAAAAGTTAGGGTTTTTTGTTACGCTTGGGGTTACGATTATGTTGAGGAAATTTTAAATATTTTTTTAATTACTTTATTTCAATTACTTCCAATCGAACCAATTCATTGTGAGATATATCAAATCTGATTTCTACGCTCGTTAATTCGGGTTTGGGATAAAACAGGAAGCAACTTTTTAAGTAAACCTTTAAGGATTAAAAAAAAATGTTTCGGGTTTCTTAAGAAGGGGACAATTTTCAAAATGGTGTAAAAAAAAAAAGGGTGGGTATGATTCATTTACGCATGTAAAACTCTGTGTGTGTGTGTGTATCATCGCGGATAATGGACATAAGATAAAATAAGAACAATAATAAACGAGTGAAGAACGAATATATAGGTCGTGTGTTTAGTTAGCAAAAAAAAAAACCTTAAAAAACTGACCATTCTGAAATATAACAATATCTATGTTTTCTTGGTTTCTATGGCTGGATGCCCTTCCTAACGTCAACCACTCCAAGAGTGTAGTGGGTGCACTTTACTTGCCACCGGCACGGGTGCCTGCTTCCAAGTAACCACATTTGATTTCTAAAAATAAATTGCCAAAAAGAGTTCACTTCAAAAGTTGATCTTAGTGCTTCTTGACATTTTGCCATGAATAAGTATATCTAGGAATACAAGATTCAATGAGTCCTGTTGTATTCTTTTTGGGTTTTTTAAGACTAGTGTGTAAACTAAAGGATAATTAGCTACTATTTCTAGTAGAGAGAGAGAGGAACTATATTGAGGTATTCTTTACAAATATTGCTAAGCAATATATACATTCTGCCATCGTCATACTCCATCTTTTTTTTTTTTTTCAACTCCCACATGTTAAATCATTAACTGCCCACATGTTGCAAGATAAGCAGTTTATTTTCTTCATACAGCTTCTTTTATCAACGCTTACAATGGCGGCTCCTTCCCCATCTCCCTCCCACTGGCTGCCTCTATTCGCTTATCTACTTAGCTTCTCTGTCTGTCTCCCTCTCTCTCTCCCTCACATACACACCTACACACAAATGCATCCATAGGCTCACACTTTTTTTAACACATCATCATCATCATTGTCATCATTTACAGTCATCGTCGCAGTGGAACTGGTCTTGGAACCATGTGGTTTGTTACCACTCTTGTCCCATGTCTGCACACAGGATTAAAATAAAAAATTTGGCTCCTACAGGATTTGAACTCAGAACAATGAAACACCCAACTAGATAACTTATCGTAGATTGGCTGTGTGCTCGCCATGCCCACCACCATATAATAATTAAGATTTCTAACTTCTCAAATATACAGTTTGATGATGTGAGGCATAATCATTCAAACGGACCCCATCATATGACTGGTAGGCAGGATCTGAGCTCAGAGTGCAGTGGGATGCTGCTACATATCAGAAGGAATTTGGTATTGTTGTTTAACCCCAGGTCAACCTTAATCCAGCTGTCCTATGATTAAATAGAAAAAAATCCAGCAATGACAATCTTGTGGGGGGGGGTGAGGGGGGGGGGAGTGTTTTTATACAGTATATTTAGGGTTCCCTTTTCTAGAGCAGTCAGTCGTATGCAACTTGCAGACCATGGGACTTTCTCTATAACACAGCTAATGGAAACTTACTTTGGAACTTTGTAGTTGTGCAGCCCGTCTGGTGATGAGCCATGTCTCATGTGGCTTGCTTCTCACAAAAGGTTGCTCATGCCAGATCTACCTGGGGCAGGTAACCTCTGGTGGGGTTCAGTAAGGCCTATACAGGTTTATGCAGCCGACCCATAAATGCTGCCTCTATAACACTATTGCCCCTGGGGAGCAGACTGCCCCAACCTCTTCCCGTCACCACCTGCTCCGCTACTTGTTACAGTCGTCTGCTAGTGTTCATATCTCCGCTAACAATATACCTGTCCATTCCTCGATATCGTCCATCTGTCTGTCCATTTCTTTTCCTCTGACCACTTGTCTCTTTGTCTGTTACTTGCTTCCATTCTCCCATTTTCCTTTCCAGAGCTCCGTCGGGCCGTGTACTACTTTGAGCGGCCAATCTATGCCATTTCTTACCTCCTACTGCTGACCTTCTCCCTGGTCATGTATTTCCTGGCTTGTCTCGTCAACCCGGGCTACATAGAGACGCCCAGTAAAACAGTAAGTATCCGCTGACATTTATTTTTATTTTATTATCCCCCCCACCGTTCTTTCTTAGTCTTTTTCTTTCTCCCTTATTCTGTCTGTCTCACTTTCTCTTTCTTCCTTATATAAGTCCGTCCTTGACATGATGATGGCTATAGTAATACTTGTGATGATGATGGGGCCAGTGGTTCCCAACCGATTTTTGGCCATGCCCCATCGAATCATTTCTAAAATCCTGATGCCCCCTTGTGATATTTAATTTTTGTAATTCAAAATTTGGTTTAATGTTTACCATATTAACCGGAAACAAAATAAAAAATATATATAGTGCAACGGATGTAAAAAAAAAATGTGTAGGAAACGAATATGAAAACAAAAAGGGGAAAGCAACGGGGCGGGGGATGACTTCGGAAAATTCACAAGATCCGAGTTTTTCCCTCATAACTTTTAGGAAAATTCTTTTTTTTAATGAAATTTTATATAAATACATTTCAACCGGCATAAATTACGATTATAAAGAAATTTGTGGGAAAATCTTTTCTAAGGTGAGGAGAGAGGACTTTGGAAAATTCACAAGATCCAAGTTTTTCGCCCATAACTTGGTGACAGTTTATCATGGATCGCGGGGATAAATCCAAATTTTAAATATTCCGCTGAATATTGACGAATTTTTTTTTTTTTTTTTTACTTACACAACTCATTTTATGTATTTTTGAATCGGCCTATCTACAGATTTCCGCACCACCCCACCCGACTTTGGATGATCATAACTTTCAGAAAAATGGATATTTTTTAATGAAATTTTCTCCGAATATGTGTTATATCATTTAGATTCCGAATATACAAAGTTTTGGGGGGAAAAGTATTTTAGGAGGGGTTGGAGTGGGCAATTTCGGAAAATTCACCGGAGTCCACTTCAATTCGTCTTAACTTTCAACAAAATGGATATTTTAAAATGAAATTCTCTACAAACATACCTCGGACTATGTAGATTCCAAGCACATAGGAATTTTAGGGGTTATTTTTGAGAACCGTTCCCCACTCGCGGGTGTTTCTGAACAAGACGTCCATATTTGTTTCATTTTCTCCTGAAGCAACAACAAACAGGAAATGAAGGCAAAAGAAGCCCTCGCCAGAAACCACTATTTTTATGCTAAAAATAACAGCTAAAGATCTGGTACACAGAAATGTGTTATTAAGACAACTTATCTGTTGCATACGATTTTTTTTTTTTTTTTCATTTTTAAGTAAATTCCCAGGTAAACGTTTCTAATAGAAAGGAAAAAGACACCAGAAGCAAAAATAAGGAACATAAACGCAGAATTAAATATAGAAGTGTAAAGTATACTTTATTACATAATCTCTATAATGATAATGAATGGAATAATTCCCCGTTTGAACTATTTTAATTGATAAAATTGGCCACGGAAGGGATGGATGTAAAGAATGATGATGTTGATGATGCTCTTTCTCTTTAGAAACTACCAATGCTGAATAACAATTCTGATGAGGAGGACATTTACGAAGACAGTCAGATGATGAACAAGATCAACAACTACAGACGCTGTGATTTCTGTGAAGTTCAGGTGAGCAACTTTGAAAACGATCTGGTGTTAGTCTTAATGTTTGTTTGTGTGTGTGGGTAGGTGTAGACCTACGAAGTAGACATGCAGCACATGCCCTATGTATGTGCAACCGAAAATGTTTACCTTATTTAGAGCTGCCTTTAATTCATAATCTAATGTGTTTATACATATATTTATCTGAATGCATGTATTGAGGCCTGTAATAAGGTTTTTTATATGTAAGACAAGGAGAAAAATTCACCTGAGGGTACTAATAGAAATTGTTCTGTTGATATTTTAATCAGCAACCTATGCGAAGTAAACACTGCGAAGACTGCAAGAAATGTGTCCGGAAGTATGACCACCATTGTCATTGGCTTGAGACTTGCGTTGGAGAAAGAAATCACAGATTTTTTTGGCTGTTCTTGCTTTCAATAGCTGCTCTCATTCTTTGGACAATTTCTATTACCTGGTAAGCTACCTATCAAACAATGACACATGCACACACACACACACCTGCATGCACACACACACACACACACAAATACATAGTGCATACATACAATCACACAGTCCTTCATACAAACACATGCACTCACATATACCTACTTATGTACATATGGTGTCCAGTGAATTTGTCTACAACAATTCATCTACAGCATTCTACCTTTGGATACAATTCATCCACAACCACACACACACACACATGAAGTCACTCACACACATACACACACACCCATGCATGTGCACACACATATAAATTACATACACAATTCTGAGTTTATGATATGTATAACCATGTACCTCCTCCATACTCTAACCTTTCATCATCTGACACAAGATCCCTTCCTTCAATGACCCTCCCCCTCTTAAAATTCTTTGTCTTGCAAGTTACTTGGTGACCCTGCCAGTGCTGGTGCCATGTAAAAAGCACCCAGTACACTTTGTAAAGTGGTTGGCATTTGGAAGGGCATCCAGCTGTAAAAACCTTGCCAAAACTGACCTTGTCTGTGCTGGTGCCAAGTAAAAAGCACTCAGTCCATTCTGCAGGGTGGTTGGTGTTAGGAAGGGCATCCAGCCGTAAAAACCCTGCCAAAACAGACACAATAAGTCTGGGGTAGTCTTCTAGCTGGTCAGCTCTTGTCAAACCATCCAACCCATGCCAGCATGGAAAGCTGATGTTAAACGATGATGATGATGATAAACACGCATATGCACACATGCACACTAACACATATAAATACACATATATACATATATATACAATATATACGATTTTGTTTCAGTTTTTTTCATTTATCCTTTTCTTTCCAAACTGATTTTATTTTCTGTCTGTCTTTCAGGAATGCCATTGTCTACAGATGGGAATGGCTGGTATGGTTAAGGGCCAATGCTCTGCTTTTCTGCGATTTGTTCATTTTAATTATTGCTGCAATGGCTGTGTTGGGCTTGTTGGGGTTCCATTCTTATCTCATCTCTCAGAACCTCACTACATGGGAGTTCGTCTCCCAGGAGAGGATTACCTACCTCAAATACCTGGATGACTCTTACAATCCATTCAATGAGGGTTGTCCTTGCAATGTCTATAACTTTCTCTTTGACTGGAAAATCCGCCACTGGGAGGCCCTCTACACCAAGAAAGCCAACATGCAGAACACGGTTAGTGGTGGCATCGTGTAACCAAAAAAAACTGAAAGAAAATAGAATAAACAAAAGACATTTCTACAATTTTTCCCTCCTTCCAAAAACTTCTTCCGCCCTTCCTTTTTTTTTTTTTAGCTTGTCCCTTGCTTATTGTATCTGTCTGATGTCTAATTTTGTTATTTTTCTAAAAAAAATTCTTGACAAATCACTCCGCTCCCCTATCTTTCTCTATTCCTGTGATTCCAGAAGAGAATATGTAAAATGGTAAAAAAAAAAAATTACCAAAAAAAGAAAAAAAGAACAGACACTTCCTGCAAATGTAGTATCCTTTCAACTAACCCCTAATTGTCATAGCTTATAATATTTTGCTGACCATAGTCCAGATCGCTGAATAAATATTTTTGCTTTCTCTGATTTTTTTCTCCATGTCTAACAAAGTTAGAGAAAAATACACATTAACAATATATTTTTTCACTCTCCATTAATATCTCTCTTACTCTCCATCTTTTTCTTTCCCTTCTCTGTGTGTCTGTCTGTCTGTCTCCCTCTCTCTCTCCCTCCCTCCCTCTGCTAAATCCAATCTCTCATTATTTCTGTCTCTCTGATCATTTGTGTATCTATTCTTTCCTATACACACACACACACACACACACACACATGTATCTTCTCAGTCCTTCCCCGTCCTCTCTACCTCTCTGTTTGACTATCCCTATTCTCTCCTCACCACCACCACCTTTCAAATTCGCACAAATGTTTTACTTACACAGTTGTTCCATGTCATTCTGTGCTACCATACTAATTAACCCCAAATTAGCAAACCCTCACTACATCAATTCTTTATAAATGTTACATAGCAAATTATTTCCTTCTTTTGTTTTTTTTTTCTTCTTTATTTCAATCTCAGCTAAATTCTATTTTTGCAACTACACCATGCCTCGCAACCTCCACTTCTCAGAAAATGTTGTTAATTTTAACTGGAGGCACATCAAACAACATTCAATGAAATATAATTATATACAGTCTTATTTAACGTGTTTGTGTATATTCAGATATGGAAAGACAATATGGTGCACAAGTTGTCTCCAGAGAAGAAAGCCACTTTATAAACAATATGGGTGGAGAAACATGCCATGAATGATGTCACCAAACCATAAGACACATGCATTTCTGTGTTGTTATGCTTCATCAACTATGTCTATCTAGCTGCTGTCATTCATGGCCTCTAAGAGCTGGTCACTCTTATATTAGAATAGCAACTGATACATTTGCAGATGTGTGAAAAGCTTTGTCAAGCTGGAATGCATTAATCCATTAACCCTTTCATTACTGCATTTTTTCTGAGATGCTCTGCGTTTCTTTCAATTAATTTTAAATATAACAAAGAATTTAGTAAAATAACTAAGTTATCATTCAGCTAGTGTTAGGAACATAAATTGAGACTAAGGTTTGGTGGAAGATTTTAATTCATAATTTTTGAAAACAAAACATTTGTACCACAGAGCCAGAGCCGGTTTCATCCAGGTTGGTCATGAAAGGGTTAAGCATCATTGAATGAAATATACATATGTAAATTCTTATTTAACATGATGCTGTATATTCAGATATGGAAAGACAATACACCGCACAAGTTGTCCCAAGAGAAGAAACTCCCCTTATAGACAATTTGGGTGAAAACACTCCATGAGATCATGAATGATGTCACTGGATTATAGAACGTATGCATTTCTGCATTGTTGCACTTCATCAGCTACATATAACTAGCTGCCATTGATCATGGCCACTAAGAGCTAATCACTCTTATGTTAGAACATCAAATGGTACCTTTACACATGAATGGCATGTTATCTTTGCATGTCCACATGTGCACAAACATGTTAAATATGACCATTCATCTCCATGTTGTTAGTGTTTAGCCCCAGGTTAGTCCTGATCGAACAGACCCATGATAATAAAAGGACAATCAAATCATGACCATTAGTCTTTTCCTTGGTAATAGTCTATCTCAGACTACATTTTTCAATGTATTCTTTATATTTTTTTTCTTTATGGCAGTAGAATCAGGTTTGAAGGAGAAATGATGCTATTTCTAGCTTGTTTAGTGACCAACCATGTACAGGCTCCAACCATGTACAGTGTTTTTGTATTGTTATTACATACATTGTAGTACCATGAACAAATTAAAAGAGAACTCACTACCTTTGGTAGAGTATAAAACCTAATATAAAGCTCACAACATTCTGTAATTCAGAATTGCAAATCGTTGACCCTGGGTAAGCTAACTGGCTTGCACGCTAGTGGACCAGTTACTATTCACAGTCCATTTCAGTTATAGAGCTCTAGATCCAACTTGTAACATTCCATTATTTATTTAGATATTTAAAGATTCATATTCTTGTCTTTTGACAATCCTCAGATATATATATATACATATATATATATATATATATATATATATATATATATATATATATATTATACATTATATTACTGTATATGGGTGTAAACACTCCACAAGGCCATGAATGATATTAATGAACTGTAGGACGTATGCATTTCTGCATTGTTACACTCCATCAGCTATGTGTAATTAGCTACTGTCAATCAAGGCCACCAAGTTGGTCACTTTTATATTAGTATAGTGACACCCATATACATACATATATATATATATATATATATATATATATATATATATATATATATATATATATATATATATATAAAATTTAAATATTTCCAAAACCAAATTCTCCTGCCTTCTAAATATGCAACATCTCTTGTCCATTAAATTGCTGCTACAAAGTTCTTTTGTCTTTAAGAAGTATTCTGGACCCTTTTTTTAAAAATAAAATTATAAAAATGTTTCTTCTATGGTGTTGTAACAGTGTAACAGCCCTTAATTCTCAAATTTTTTCCATTTTCTTGAATATAAACATGTATGTGTGTGTGGTGAGATATTTTTCTGGAAATAGTAATATATTACAATATGAATTACTAAAATTTCTAATGTTTACTATTATTAGTATTTTTCTGCTTAAATTTGAAAAGAAACTGAATCAAGTCAATTTATGTACTTTATGTCATTCTCGTTATAAAGCAGAACAACATAAACAATGCAAAAAAAACCCCAAACAAACAAAAAAATTAAAAACATAAAAGCTAATAAGAAAAATGAATGAATGTCATTCCAAAGCAACTATTTTGAAATATGTGTGTGTGTGTGTACAGTCTCAGAAGATATATTTTCAATAATTTCTGCCAACTCTTTGGTGCTCTGTCCCTTTCACTGGTAAAGCCTTTTGTGCTACTTTTTTGTTGTTATTGTTGTTTTCACACCTGCATCTGTTGGCAGCACTTGTATTGCTTGTAAACCAATGGTTTTTAAACCAAGAAGTGGTACCTTTTTGTGGGTGCCGTAAGCTCACAAGGAGGTGCTGAGTGTTTAGAGGGAGTCATGATTTTTCTTAGAAATAAAATATTGAAAACCAAGTCTTAGTCTTATTCTTAGTTCGTCTTGTACAGTTGGCAGCACGGTGCCTCCAGTCATCCTGGTTTTGAGTATAGTCTCCTGCATCTTCCCAGGTGATGCTAAATTGCTTCTGATCTTCTAAGAAGGTAGTACATCATGTCTTTTGAGGTCTTCCTCTCTGTCATCCTTCTTCTGGCAATCGGAAAACCTGCAAGTCTCACAGTTCTTTCCAATACAATCTCTTGCAGGCTGTGTGAATTTTCTCTTCTCATGACTTCAGATTTTGTGATTCTCTTCTTGCAGCTGGTCTTCGGTATTCTGCATAGAAATCCTTGGTAGAATGCATTCAGCCACTGAGTAATCTCAACAATCATTCTCCAAGTTTGAGTTCCACACTGTTTTTGTCTACCAAATTTACTCACAAAAGCATTGGTCAATTCGAGACTGTAGTAGAAGACAATTGTCTAAAGTGCTGTGCAATGGGACTGAACCCAAAACTACATGGTCGCAAACTAAACTCCTTATCCACATAACAATGCCTGTGCCTATGTGACTCACACTTTCAGTGAAAATCATCCAAAACAACACAGAAGCCCTTCAGGTAGACCCACCTTTGTAATTCACCCTTGTCACATGATGTGTTCTGCAGGTCATCCTTAAGAATTACAATTAAGGTGCATGTGCCAGGGGAATATTCAACCATTTACATGGAAATCCAACAAGAAGGCCACCTCATTGATTAAACAACTGGAAAACACATTGTCAATACTAATGACAACCAATTATTATTTATTTAATCTATTTCTATATTTTCATAAACGAGTCTTTTACCTTCAGATATCAATTTGTGAGTGTGTGGCCTTTGGTACTAAAAGCTCTGTATAGACTAACCACTTTACCCTTTCTATAGATGTCTACAATGTGTTTCTGAAGTCTGCAAAGGTTGGTTCAATCAGCAGTCAAGCCCATAGTTTTGATAATTTCCTGTAAAATGCATAAATAAATCAATTAAAAGCAAGATTAATCTATGGAAGATCAATAACATACAATGTAAGCATTATCATCAACCACCACCAACAACACCAGCATCATCACCAATATCATTACCTTTATCATCACCACCACCATCATCATCATTATCACCACCACCATCCTCATCATCACATCGTCATTATCATCACTATCATCACCATCATTACCGTTGTCATCATCATCACAAGCACCACCACCACCACCACCAACAACAACACCAGCATCATCACTGTTATCATCATCCTCACCACAACCACCATCAGCATCATCATCATCATCATTCCACTACATGTTAACCCTATTTATAAACATTGTATATACATTCCCATCCCAAAAGTGGTGATTAAAAAAAAGAACAAAAAAAAAGAGAAAGAATAGTTTCTCTTACTTTGGTAATGAAATAATCATCTTCAGCAAGTTTTTCTATGACATCAAAATGGTCAGTGTCTGGAATGACTCGGTTGGAAATGGTGAGACCAGCAGACTTCAAAGACTGCAAAGAATGAAAAAGTAATGACAAAACAATACCCAAAGGGGCAATAAATATTTCAAGATCAATATTTGATATATTTCTTTCTTTCTCCCTCCCTCTCTATCTCCCCCCTCTCTCTCTCTCTTTCTCTTTCTATATATATATATATATATATATATATATATAGACGATAAACACTTGTACGTATACACAGAAAAATTTTTCCAGTATCATAAATTGATAACAATGCAAAACTGGTGTATGCTTTGGATAAAGTGTCCCTAAGAAAGAACAACTTCTTTCTATACAGCCATATATATATATATAAATATATATCGGAGGCAGATTTATATATATATATATATATATATATATATCGTTAATCAAATATATTCAATGAGAATACAATATAGTGAATTTTTTAATAAGTGCTCTTGGTAGGGAAATGTCTAAAACATTAAAGGTATTTAGACATTTAATAAGACCGATTATATATTATATTATAAAATAAAATAAGCGCAGGAAAATTGCATCAAAAAATCATCACAGAAGATATAAATCCAAAGTCGGGTGGCTGGTTTTAGAACACACACACAAAGTAGAAAAGGTCAAGTGCAAGGGATTGTCTCCCTTCGACCGCTATTCTGAATCCAGCTCGTCAGGATTTCAGTTGGAATTGCCTGGTAAAACTACAAAGTGGAAGATAGATATCCCATTATCAATAGATTTCGCTTTAAGTGTCAATTCGACACAGAAAGTGATATCAGTTGATACTGGGATATCTACCTTTCCACTTTGTAGTTTTACAAATGGGGACGGCTGTTTTTCTAACAATATTTGCTACGTTCTCCGTGCGTGTTTACTTATTGTGAGAGATACGTGGTTTTGGACAGTTTTGACTCTTCTTTCAAGCAAACAGGTACATATACATTGACTTTTAATACATGCATATATATATATATATATATATATATATATATATATATATACACGCACACGCACGCACGCACGCGCACACACACACATATACACGCCACGGAATTTTGTCAGTGAAGAGGTCGCAGTCCCAAAGCGACGAAAATATTTTGCCAAATTAAATTTAAATATTGAAGGGAATCTAACGGTTTTTGCGTGTTTTTAAATGGCTTATAAACACCTTCCACGCTGCAATTGTTTTTGCTTCAGCACACGATCTCTCAGATCTGGTCACTTGCTAAGCAAGTACATCTCTGTAATATATATATATATATATATATATATATATATATATATATATATATATATATATATATGAATATGCACGTATATATGTCAAGGTCATCACTGGTGACGAAAGCTGGTGCTAAGGAATTTGTAGATCTTGAAGAAGTGAATAGAAAAAAAATGGAGGCATTCAAAGGCATCAATTTGCAAGAGTTCCAGGACAGCTTTGAACAGCAGACAATGCAGGGCTTCGAATGGAGAGAATATTTTGAAGGTGATAAAAGTGTAAACATGTAAAACTAAGTGAGAAAAAGAATATTGCAAAATTCTGGTTTCTTTTGGGTACTCCCTTGTACATACATACATACATACATACATACGTACGTATGTACATACGTATGTACATACATCATCGTCATCATCATCGTTTAACGTCCGCTTTCCATGCTAGCATGGGTTGGACGATTTGACTGAGGACTGGTGAAACCGGATGGCAACACCAGGCTCCAATCTGATTTGGCAGAGTTTCTACAGCTGGATGCCCTTCCTAACGCCAACCACTCTGAGAGTACATACATACATATTTTTATGCATACATATGAAGAAGGATGAAAGATGCTGAAACTAGTGCTTACATTGTAGAATTCTTCACCTTGACGATGGAATTCTTCAGAATCATATTCTGCAATAAACATTTTAATGACACGGTTTCTGTTGAACTTGATTATGTTCTTTGTCAAAAATGCAGGACTGATTTGCTGGGCAGACTCTCTGTACAAATAAACGAATAAACAAAAAAAATAATGAACTTAAAAAAAAAATAATAATTAGAAATGTTGATTGAGTAGACACTCAGCGGGGTTCACAGAGGAAGGTTGTAGGGGTGCTGTAGCATGGCCACAGTTCATTAGCTGAAACTAGATCGAATCAAATGAATCCTTTTTGAGTTTGGACATTAAAAATCTGCTAAAAACTTGATGTATGCAACTGAAACAAAACTAAATTGTAATACCATTTATGTATCATATTTGATGTTTACACACCATTGAAAGATTTGATACTGTAGTTTTTGTCTGAGAGAAAATCATTTCATAAGCATATTGTGTCTATGAATATTTTGGTGTGCCAGTGTCTTTAGACAGCACAGCTCCTTGTCCACATGCTTTTACCTTGGACTATAGTGTGCCACAACCTTGTCTTACTGGAGTGTGGCACATCCCCTACAGTGTGCCACAAACCTATCCTACTACAGTGTGACAATAGACCCAGGGTGATACACGTTCACCTTACACTAGTGTGCCAGTAGACAAAATGTAGCGTCACACTTCCGCCCCACCCACCCCCGCCTCACCCATTCCCACCCCAGTAATAGATACAAAACTTTAAATAACAGCTTTCGTACTTACTCAGTCATTTTAAGAGGTTTGTTGACGCTTGTTTGCACAAGAGGTCGAAGGTCATAGACACCGCTCACTGGGAAGACACCTGAAATATTGGATCATAGTCGTTGTCATCTTCACCATCATCATCACCACTACCATCATCATCATCATCACTAGCATTTTCTAAGTTTCTCAAATTAATGGCTATAGGAGTAGCACTACAGCTCTAGCCTACCATTCCTGTAAAAGCCTGTATCTAGTGTTTAAGATTTTGTTTCAAGTATGTCAGGTATGTAAATAGTAACAAGCTCTCCTACTTTAGCTCTCCCATCATAAGTACCCACCATGCTGACATTAAATGTGTCGTAAATACTTTTCACATAAACAGATTGTCAGTGTTGAAGCCATTGTCATCATCACTGTTTTAACACTTACTTTTCCATTCCATTGTATACTCAAGCACAGTGGTTAAGAAGCTTGCTTCACAAACGTGTTTTGGTGTTCAATTCCACCACGTGGCACCTTGAGCAAGTGTTGTCTGTTATTGCCCTGGGCCAACTAAAGCATTGTGAATGGAGTTCGTAGACAAAAACTGATTGAAGCCCATCATACATGTATGGTTTTGCATATGTGTGTATGTGTGATGTGGTGTGGTGTGTGTGTGTGTGTGTGTGTGTTTGTGAGTATGTGTGTGTCTATGCTTGTGCATGTGTGTGTGTGTTTATATGCGTGTATATGTATATATGCGTGCTCTTTTGTCCTGACATTGTCTTGGCATTGCATAATGGCAGCAAACAAGCTTGGCTCATTTCCAATCTTGCATGGAAAACATGTGTGGCCAGGGGAAAATCTGAGCAAACTTGAAAACAAGTAAGAGTTGGCAATTGAAAGGGCATCTGGCAGTAAAAAAATCTGCCTCAAAGAATTCCATCTAACCTGTGCAAGTTTTGGAAGGTGGACATTAGAATGGTGACAACAATGATGATGATGATGATGATGACAACAATGACTCCTTTTATGAACTGTCATAAAAGTAAGGGGACAAAATAAAAATCCCTTCTCTTACCCTTGAATAAAGAAGAATCAACACCTTCTGCTTGCCAGTCGACAGTGAGCATCATGGCTGCCAAGTGACCTCCTGCAGAATGTCCACACACATACACACCTCTGAAATTACGGATATTAACAATTCTATTAATTCATGAAAGATTTAAATAACTGGATGCGTACACTCACAACCTGAACCAGTTGAGTGGTACAATGTCTAGATGTTATGGCACACAAAATAAAAAAAAATAAAAGATATTCATATGTCCACTGATGTAATGATTCTTGCGATCCATGAGCAGGGAAGAATGTGTGTGTGTGGTGGGGGGTGTCACTGTGTGTGTGTGTGTGTGTGGTTGCATATATTTAGAGATAGATAGATAGATACATACATGCATAGACAAATAGATTGATACATATGTAAGTATGTGTGAAATATGTCCAACATTAAATGCTGGATTCACCAGAATGAACCCACCTTGATCCACGATCCTTGGCCAATTTCAAGACATAAGCGACGCTCTTCTTCACCTCTTCAACAATTTGCTCCATGGTTCCTTAATAAACATTTCAAATATTAAATTATCCATTAGACATAACAGCAATTTCGCGAGTGATACATGTTTTACACACACACACACACACGTTCCTGCTCCCTCCCCTACTCACATCATTTCTAAATGCAGTGAACCAGTGGTTCGTCCATGGAACCCTTTATGAAACAATGTTTTTATTTTAAAAAAAACAAAATTCCTGACCTTCCTCACCCCCGTCCTCATCAAAGAAAAAAAAAAAAGAAATTAAAAGTCTGATTACTTACCATGAGGTGCAATGCTGTAACCGATTGGACATACGATTCCACCCATTTTCACGATAGGCTTAACCATATATGATGATAATTCACGTCTGGAATAATTAGATAACTCTAATTAATTACTTTATTTATTTTATTAAAATTCAATTGGTTTATCTCTCTTTCTCTCTTTCTCTCTCTCTCTCTATATATATATATGTGTGTATCTACCTATCTGTCTACACACACACACACACACACACACACACACACATACATACATACGTACATACATACATACATACATACACACACACATATATATATATATATATAATTAGATTGGAGCCTGGTGTAGCCATCTGGTTGCACCAGTCCTCAGTCAAATCGTCCATGGAAAGCGGACGTTAATCGATTATGAGGATGATGATGATATATATATATATAAAGAAATTTAGATTCAAGGTGAATATGGTACTTAAGTTTAGGCACCAGAATTAAGTACGGTATTATCCATACAGTTTAAAATGAGGTGATTAAAGTCAAAATAAGCAACAAAGATATCCAAAGTTAATGCAGAAAGATAAACATAAATAAAACATTACTCACCCTAAAAGTTGCCAGTAACCGCCATGGATATAGACTAAGATAGGGGCCACTGCAAAGAAAAGGGTAAAATAAATTATGTTTTTAGGGTGTTTATTAGGAAAAAGAGAGACTAAGACAAGTTTTTGATGTGTGTGTGAGAGTGAGAGAGAGAGAAAGAAAGAGAAAGAGAGAGAGAGAGAGAGAGAAGGAGAGAGAGAGAGTGAGAAATTGTGTTCTTAGACAGAATCTCACATTTTTTTTTTTTTTACCATTCTAGAATAAGATGAGAAAAGGTTGTCATACCCTTGGCGGCAGTCTTCTGGCCGAATATGTCCAGCTTGTGTCTCTCGGCATCACCAATCTTTATTCCCAACTCGCAATCAATACAAGATTTTGCCTCAGCACTTTCTAGAAAAACAGAAAATGTCCAAAATGATCATCATCATCATCATCATCATCATCAATACCATTGCCATTGTTATCATTGTTGTCATCGTCATCATCATTCTCATCATCGTCGTCGTCGTCGTCGTCATCATCAATGACAATAATAATATAGCAAGGCTTAGATTCGAAACCGTGTTGGTTTTGTAACTAGGTTGATGTTACATCAGATCAGATGATTTGCTCATCTCATTAGCAATGTCGTCCAGTGTTATCAGAAGTTTCTATGTTCCCATGTAAATGGTGGCTATAAGGACAGCAGTGTGACCAAAGACACGAGAGAGGAGGGAGAGGCAGACACAGAGAGCATGTCCTGAAGAAGATGGGTTCCTTGGTTTGCTATTTGACCTTTGGTTAAAGGAATCACAGACTATGAAGGACAAGGTAGTTTCCTGCCCCTCTCATGAAGCCGTTCTTATCTAACATGAACTCATCTATGAATTCCATTTACAATTGGCAGACTGCAATACGACCCTGGGAAGCATCTGGATGATTATCTCAATTCTGTGACGTGCTTCTCGAACAGCATTAGGAGTTGGTTCTAAGATAAGATGGTGTCTTAGAAATGGTGACAAGGACGACAACAATAACAACTATGGCCGCAGCAACAAGAATGACATCCCCACTGATACCACCAACAAGAATGACAACAACAATATTCTGTGGATCTTACGTTCTTTAATGAATTCTACATGTGAGGTCAACACCTCGGATGCTGTCATTCGGTGGTTCCATTGACTGGGAGAATATTGTCTTTCAAGTTCCTGAATGCAAGAAAAGAGATTATTGAAATAATGAAAGAGAGGGAGAGAAAGAGGGAGAGAGAGAGAGAGAGAGAGAGAGAGAGAGAGAGAGAGAGAGAGAGAGAGAGTGGGGGAGAGAGTTTACATCTGTATCCATGTTTCCGTACATCATTTTTGACCTAAAATAGTCCTGTTCCTGTCACGGACATTACCTTCAACTTAATTAATACAACTATTTAGATTTCTATACATGGGTACAACATTGTCATCATCATCATCACCATCATCATTTTCACTTCCCTTTTTTCCATGTTTGCATGGATTGGATGGAATTTATTAAGACAGAGTTTCTACAGTGAGATGATTTTTCTACAACCAGACACCCTTCTTGTTGTCAACCTTCACCAAGTTAGGTAATCTTTTCTCATGGTCAGACACACACGCACACACACACACACACACACACACACACGTGTGTGTGTGTGTGTGTGTGTGTATATATATATGTATACATGTATATATATGTATACATATATAAACAGGAGTTACACCACAGTCATTTTGTGATCTTTGCTACCCTCGAATCTATTAACCAATTTATTTTGTCCGAGTTATTTGTTAATTAGGAGAAAATAAATACATATAATAAAAAATATATATATATATATATGTGTGTATGTAGATAGATAGATAGATAGGAAACAGTCATTTTTGCTTGTAAGAAATCAATGTAATTTTTTTTAACTTTAAAAAGTACCATCATATCTTTTTTTAAAACAACATCAAATCAATGTCTGTTTGTAATGGGGCAAAAAACAAAAAAAGAAACCCAGAGTATTTTACAAAGTGCTTCCTCTTACTTTCAAATCAAAACTCCTCCATTTTTCTGATTCCATTGTTTGTATTCTGACAGTGAGAGTCACTGTGAATATAAATAATGTTGGGGGACGGCAGTTTGATAAAACACCAAACACCTTAGCTGTCCCTGTCTTATCAGAGATTGGCTGATGGACAGCAGCCACCTACACACCATGTCTGCTACCAGGCATGCATATATACACACATATACATACATATATATACACTAATTATGCTTTGTGTCATATGTGAATAGCCTTATTTGTACACACTAATATCCCTTCATTCACATATATATATACATACACACACATACTATATATGTCCTGTCTTTCTCTCTCCTCTCTTTCCCTCTCACTTCTCTCTTTCTCCTCTCTATCTCCTTTCTCTCTCTCTCTCTCTCTCTCTCTCTCTCACACATACACTGGTTTATATGCTTTTCACATATATACATACTATACACACATTAACTGTTTTATGTCACACACACACACACATTACACATCTCCTCACACATTAAGGTTTTAGTTATCTTATAAAAGGATTAACAAGAAGAAGAAGAAGAAGTACATGAATAAAAGATCCCATTATCACATGTTTTAGTTTTAAGTATCCTCCACTTATTCCTAACACATTCCCCATAATATGTTATTAACATTTTTTAAATTTATTTATTGTGAGGTCTTCTGTTGTTTTTTGCTTGTGTTTTTCGTTTTTGCTTTTAAATTTATTCTTCATTTTATTGTTGTTTTATTGTCTGCTTGCCATAAAGTTTCACCCTTTCAGATAACCAGCCGGCTTGGCCACCTTAAGTACTGTTTAATTGTCTGTGTATGTGTGTATGTTTGTGTTGCTACATGCACATGTAACTGCATACATTTATACATACATACATACATACATACATACATACATACACACACATGATATCTAGGACTATAAAAATCTACAAAACTGTCTCAAGATTTGAAGGATGACATTTAAATCCTGATACTTTCCTCCACAACCTCGTTAGGAAATCGTTGGGCAGTCAAAATTGACCATAAATCAAAAAGGGAAAGAAAAGGCATGCATACCTACATACATGCCCAGCGGATGTTAGCATAAAGAGAATACCTTCGCTGAACTATTGAGAAATCTGCAGTTACTCTCTCCAGATTGCAAGTTCAGGTTTATACCTGTAATTATTGGGGTCCTGGGATGTGTAACACACTGCCTGAATACCAATCTTGAGAAATGAGGCTTCTCAAAACCATGACGATGATGATGATGATGATGATGATGATGATGATATAATAATAAAAAAAAAATAACATCAGCTTCAATAACAAAAACAATAATAATAATGGTTTCTAATTTAGGCACAAGGCCAGTAATTTTGTGGGGTTAGAGCTAATCAATTAAATCAACTAACGAAGTACTTGACTGGTACTTTATTTCATTAACTCTGGAGGAATGAAAGGCAAAGTTGACCTTGGTAGGAGTTGAACTCAGAAAGGAAAGAGATGGAACAAAAACCACAAGGCATTTGTTCCAAAGCTCTAAATAAATAAATAAATATATAAATAAAATCATTAATAAAAACAATGAACAACCATAACAAGGAATCTATAGAAAAATTGGTAGGAATTTATTGCCAGCAAAAACTACAAAAGACACACAAGGTTTCTAAGCGAAGCTATTAACAACATCAATTAATCTAAGAACAAAGGCCAAGCTACGATAACAATGATGGCAAACAGCATCTCTACATATCAACAACAAAAGTTCAGTTACCAAACAATTAAATCACTGAAGTTAATTACTCAGAGATGCTGTCATTATTATTTTTGGTTTCTGTGTGTCATCATTGTCATCTTCATCACTGTCATCATTATTATCAGCATCATCATCGTTGTCATCCTCCTCTGCATTCCATTTTAACAAAGGATTTATGCATGTGGAGAGGGTCAGCAAATTTGTCCCTAAGGTGCTGGTGGAGCAGCAGACACAACTCCACATGGAAATCATTGAGGACATGCTGGACTGTGCAAACCATGGCCCAGACTTCATAAAGACCATCATCACTAGTGACGAGACCTGGCTTTATGGTCTCTGCTCGATGCGTTTGGTCATCTGGTGTGAAAATGAAAATTGAACAAACACAATAACAACAACAACAATATTGTACGTGTCTTACTTTCTTTCAGAAATGCCATGTAAGTGGCCATCACATCAATTGTTGTCTTTCGGTGGCTCCATTCGAGCGAAGAATATTGTCTTTCAAGTTCCTGGATATAAGAAAAGATATTATTGAAACAATGAGAGAGAGGGGGGGGGAGTAAGTGAGAGAGACATAGAGAGAGTGAGTAAGAGAGAGAGAGGGGAGTAAGTGAGAGAGAGAATAAGAGAAAGAGTGAGTAAGAGAAAGAGTGGGGAGTAAGTGAGTGAGACAGAGAGAGAAAGAGAGTAAGAGAGAGTGGGGAGTAAGTGAGACAGAGAGAGAGTGAGTAAGAGAGACAGAAAGAAAGAGAGTAAGAGAGCGAGTGGAGAGTAAGTGAGAGAGAGAGAGGGAATAAAGGAGAGTGAGAGAGAGAGAGAGAGAGACTGTTTCCATTTGTATCCATGTTTCCATGAATTATTTTTTTGACCTTAAATATCCATGTTCCTGCCAGAGACCTCACCTTTAACTTAACTAAATGCAACTCTTTAGACTGCTAAACATCCAAACACACGCACACACTCAAATACACATTCACACATACATACACACACACACACACACTCAAACACATTCACACAAACACACACACACCCACAAACACACACACTCAAGCACACACACACCATGTTAGCAGTACTATTAAATCACTTTTTAAGGTTATTTCTTTATTCTTTTACATGTTTCAGTTATTTGACTGTGGCCATGCTGGAGCACTGCTTTAATGGGTTTTATTCAAAGAAATCAACCCCAGGACTTATTTTTTAAGCCTAATACTTACTCTATCAGTCTCTTTTGCTGAACTATTAAGTTACAGAGATGTAAACACACCAACACCGGTTGTCAAGCAGTGATGGGGAACAAACACAGACACAAAGACTCACACACATAGATATATATACGTATATACACAAGCTTCTTTCAGTTTCCATCAACCAAATCCATTCACAAGGCTTTGGTCAGGCTGAGGGTGTAGAGAGAAGACACTTGCCCAAGGTGCAGCACAGCGGGTCTGAACCCAGAACCATGTGGTTGAAAAGCAAGCTTCTTATCTCACAGCTACACCTGCGGCTATCTCTACAAATTTTCTATAGAAATTAGAGTCAACAGTGACTTGTTACAATGTTTTATATCTGAATGTGTCTCATGTAAATAATGTGATTGAAGATGGAAAGATAGGTAATGGGTGTATATGCATATTTCAGGAATTCTTGCTCCATCATCAGTGCCAGAATCCAACTGCACATTCACCCATTACCGAATTTTCTATCTTCTCTTTTTTTTGTCTTTGCTTATATTTAATTTTGTTTGTGGCAACAGGAAAACTAATGTTTTTGTAACAGTAAGAAAGCAGTATCTTTTTTAAAATATCATAATAAGATTTTAGTTTTGAAACAGCAAAAAAATATAAAAGCAAGACAGTATGCTTCCCAACCACATGGTTCCAGGTTCAGTCCCACTGCATGGCACCTTAAGCAAGTGTCTTCTTAGCAGTTCAGCAAAAGAAGCTGATAGAATAAGTACCAGGCTTAAAAAAAAAAAAGATAGATAGATACTGGAGTTGATTCCTTCTGTTAAAAATTCTTCAAGGCAGTGCACCAGTATGGCCACAGCCTAACAAATGGAACAAGTAAAAGATAAACAATAAAAACTATTATATCCTCTCTTTCTCATTTTATTTTAAATGCTCACAAGTCAATGCCTATTTGTAATAGGGGCCAAAGAAAATCCCTTCCAAAACCACTGCATTTTACAGCCTTCCTCTTCTTACCTTTAAGTCAAAAAGTTTCCATTTTTCTGATTCTGCTGCCATTTTCATTGAATATCTGTGTGGACGGACGACTGTACGTTTAACTGTAGCAGAAGATAGAAGTTGTAATACTTTTGAGTGTGTCCCTATCTTATCAGAGACTGGTTAATGACCTGCACCGTCCCACACACACACACACACACTTATATTTCATGTCATATGTAAAAACACTTGTCTACACACAACCACATCCATCCATTCACATATACATACACATGACAGAACATATAAATATAAATATATACATATATGTCACTCTCTCTCTCTCACACACACAAACATCGACACATGCACACACATTGTCCTTCACTCCTAGACATTGAACTTTTATCTCACTCATAAAAAGATTAACAACAACAACAATAATAATGATGGTTTCAAATTTTGCTGCATCAATTTTGAGGCAAGGGGATAAATCAATTACTCAACCCCAGTGTTCAACTGGTACTTATTCTATTGACCCCAAAAGGATGAAAGGCACAGTCGACCTCGGTGGAATTTGAACTCAGAACATATAAGCATTTCATCCAGTGGGCTGCTACTGTTGATGATGATGATGATGATATAGCACCACTGATACATCGATGTATGAGATTCCCAAGTGATGGCAACACTGAAGAAGTGGGTGTTTTCACACTTTTTTTTACCATAAGAGAGATTTTTTTCACCACAGTAACTGCAGCATATTTGCTTTTAGCAGTTGAAATATGTGACAAACATATTTCAACTAATCTAAATTCTGGTGGTTAATAAAAGAATTAATTATCATTATTATTATCTTTTAAAACAGTGTAGAAAAATAGTCTTAATTTTGTTTTTAAACAGTTAGAAAGCGGTAAGATAGTATTTTTTTTTTAATTAAAAGATTCTAGTGTTTTCTTTTCCTTTTGCAACAAAGAAAAACAATTGCTTTTGTAACAATAAGAAAACAGTGTAACAAAATGTAGTTCTTTAAATGGTGAAAAATAGTTAGAAAGTAGAGTAAGTTTTAATTGTAAGAAATATGTGTGACCTTTTTAAAACTTCAAAAAATGAGACATCTTTGTTTTTAAACAGCTTCAAATCAATGTCTATTTGTAACAGGACAAAAAACCCCCAAATAATCCAGAGAAACAGTGTCTTATGAACTGTCCCTTTAGCACTTGAAACATTTGATTTGGCCAAATCTGGCTCAAATATGTTCCAACTGACCAGACCGGGCCTCATACACCAACCCAATATTGTCATTCTTAAGATAAACAGTCACATCATGGTTATCTTGAAGCCACGAAAATAATGCATGATTAATTAAAATGCATGATTAATTGAAAACAATGTGAATAAATAAGCATCACGTTGACAGGATTATTTGAAGAGTGAAGGGTTAAATAAACAAAACTCTCCAATTTCTGATTCTGTCGTTGTCTGACAGTGAGAATGACTGTGAATATAATGTTGGGGAACGGCAGTTTGATAAAACATCAACTACCTTAACTGTCCCTGTCTTATCAGAGATTGGCTGATGGTCAGCAAACATCATCATCATCATCATCATCATCATCATAATCACCACCACCACCACCACCACCACCGCCATCATCATCATCACCACCACCACCATCATTATTATCCTCATCAACATTTAACATCCATTTTCCATGCTGGCATGGGTTGGACAACTTGTCAATCAGTTAGTCGAATCTGGAATATTTAACGGGTAGGTACATAAACTATGTCTACACCGTTACACCGTTTCTACTGCTATAATTGGCGCTAAAGAAATTATACGGTTTGTTGTTTCTATTAAGTGGAAGAAAATGAAACCCGTGGCCCCTGGTGAAGTGATCTATCGTGAATCGCCCTACGTCCATGTGGTGTCTGACAAAGAACTAAAGAACCATTGTAGTTCTTGTTTCAAAAGGTAATCACAGACCGTCATCCGCATCATACACTGGTTTAATTACAGACTTCTGTTCCTCCCATCTACCGACTTTGGTTTCCTATAACTTTCTTACAAATATATATCTTTTAATGAAATTTTCCAGATGTATATTCTAGGTATTGTAGATTGTGATTATATTAGAAAGAAAAAATAAAAATTTGAGATTTCATTTCCCCTCTCTGATCGGACTTTTGTTAAAGGCAATTATTTTGGTTAATGAAAATTTCCAGATACATTTTAGATGGTATAGATTACGAATGTATTTTTAAAACAGAGTTTTTATCAAGATCACCGTACTGTACACCCACGAAAATGTATTTTGAGGAAATTTCATTAAAAAAATCTGCACTTTTGAGAAAGTTATAAGAAAACAAAGTCGGGAGGGGGGGAACACCTGTATCGTTATGGCCACACCCACGCAAACACCTGTTCATTAAGAGTTTATAAACCCCACCCCACTATCCTCACAACCATTGCCTCTTTACACTATAACATTATATTTTCTGCTTTCACCTCGTCTTCTTCACAGTGCTTCCAGCCTGAAACACTGTTCTCGATGTAAACTTCTGAGATACTGCAATTTCAGCTGTCAGGTAAATAATCCCTTAAAACTGTCCTTTGCTTTCATCTATTTTTTTGTTTTCATTAATTACTCTTATTTCATCATCATCATCATTGTATAACACCTGTGTCCCATGCTGGTGTGGGTTAAATGGGTTGACAAGATCCAATCTATTGTTGGACTGCGTCAAATTCCAAATATGTTATTGCATAGTTTCTATGGCTGGATGCCCTTCCCAGACACAATCCATCTTTTATGATAGAGGTACAGCCTGTCAAGTATATTAGTGGCTGAATATTCCACTAGCATCTCTACTCTTAATTCAACTCTCACATAGAATCTGCATAATGCAGAGAGTATAACGAAAGCCATGCCTTTGAATTAGATGTATAACCCACCAAATGGGCTTCTGTATAGTTTCCATGTAATTGAGTGGCACCCACCCACTAAAATTCCTGGGCCTGTCTCAAAATTTCAAAATGTTATTGTGATTTTATGAATTACAATGAATTAACATGAAACATTTCAACATGTTTGCTATCTTCCATTTCCAGAAAGCTGATTGGTCAATCCACAAGCAAGAATGTCCATTTTTCATTGATGTTGTACCTGAAGTCTTATCTGAAAGTATACGAATGCTTCTGAGAATAATTATCAGGTACCAGGTAGTATGTTTCTATTGTCGTTTGTCTGCTAGCTGTTGTTGTTGTTGTTGTTGTGCCAAGCCAGCCCTCACTCGGCATGTGCAAACTGGGCTTATCTCCTCCTCCTCCTCCTCATCATCATTTAGCGTCCATTCTCCATGCTGATATGGGTTAGATCAGTGATTCTCAACAGGGTCCATATAAAATTTTTGGGGGTCCACAATATGGGTTGGACGGTTTGACTGGGCTGTTTCGAAGGCTGCACCAGGCTCCAGTCTGATTTGGCATGGTTTTCTACGGCTGGATGCCCTTCCTACTGCGAACCACTCCAGGAGTGTAATGAGTGTTTTTATATGCGACAAGCATGACATAATGCCAAAGGTCTTGGTCATTGCCTCTGTAAGGTCCAACACTCGAAAGGAACTCAGCCACTTTACCCCCATGGGGCCCGTATATATATATATATATATATATATATATATATATATATATATATATAGTCATCTGTGTATCATGCTAAATGTATGCACACTATTAGAAGGTGTAAAACTGGAAGTAAAATTTATGTGTGGTATATATGCACACACATATATATGTGCATGTGTATATATATATATATATATATATATATATATACACATGGATGTCATCATAATTTACCGTTTGTCTTCCATGCTGGCATATGCTTATATTCTGAATTTCCTTTCTCTTCAGAATGGTGATCACACTAAAATGATTAGTACAGATCCTTACTGGAAGCGTTCCTTCTCAGACCTGATGTCACGTAAGACTGGTTTTCTCTTTGTTTTTCGTTATTTATTCCTCCCAGTATTTCATATGCAGTGAGTGTTTGTGTTTATGTGAAATTGTGTCATTTGTTTGTATATCTGTGAGAGAAAGTGTATTACAGTGTGTGAGTGGGAATCGGAGAGTATCTGCTTATCATTGTTGTTGCTTTAATCCTTCAGCATTAAGCTCTGACATTAGGGGTGCCTGAGAAAACAAACAATTAGCAGACAGTAAGGTGAACGCAGGGGAAACAGAAGACATTAATAAACTTGTGTATTGTGTTGTCTGTCCAACAGATTTAGAGAGAATGCAGCAAGACGAACTACGATGTAAACAGTTTGCCCATGTGCTGAGTATTTTATCAAAAGTTCTGGAAGGTACTGAAGTTCTGCCACCGGTTCCACAGTTGTGGGAGTTCTTTGGTAAGGTAGGTATTGCTGGATCCTCAGCAAAGCACATTCTCTGGTTCTCTCTCTTTCTCTCTTCCCCCTCTCTCTCTCCCTCTCTGTATGGCCTGGTGGTTACACTCATAATTGCTAGGTCATGGGTTTGATTCCCAGACTGAGAAACACATTATATTGTTAAGCAAGACCCTTCATTTCACATTGCTCCAGCACACAAAGTTATTAGATAGGTAACCCTGTCTCAGAATATCCTTCCGATCAGAGGAAATTGTCTGCCTGCTCACCCAACCAACAAGGTGGTGTCATTCAAAAGCTAAAGCACATTGTGATCAGCAATGTATAACCACATCCCATAACCTGGTCAATACCATTATATATATATATATATATATATGAAAAATTAAGATAAACACAAGCTTGTATGTAAATCTGGTTGCTCAGAATCCTGTATTGGATGATCCAGGTGCATTTGGATGCTTAACTGGAACAGATTATCAGGAAACACTTTATTACATGAAGTTACAGAGAGCTAATATCAATAGGACTACTATCACCACCACCACCATTACTACAGCTACTACCACCAGTGCTAATACTGCTATCACCACCACCATATCCTATTACCACTACTACTGACCTTAATGCCTTATGTTGTTTCTGGAGCCCTTAAAACTGATGTGTCTTTTGTCTTACAGATGGTCATCAACAGTTACAGCATTCATGATGAGCTTCATGAAAATGTCATTGGATCTGGAGTTTATCTGGGGTGAGTTTCGCCTCCGACCTCTTTCTGGTGGCTGTTTAGTTTATACTGTGTTTATCTGGTTGATGAGGGTGGGGTGGGTGGGTGAGTGAGAGTGGAGGAATAAACCAACAACCTTCCTCCCTCAGATTTGTAAGTGACCCCTAAATCTTTTGCTCTCCAGAGCTCCAGACAATAATGCCCAGGCTGGAGTAATGTCATTTGTTTGAAACATTGCAATGTGTAAATGATATAAGTATTTTTTTTAAGAAAACCTTTAAGCAATTTAGGTGAGAAGTTAAGCAAAATATGATATTGTCCTACATAGGTTGTTTAATAATGCTTCTATTATATTTCGGGAAAGCTTCCCTTTATCAAATATAAGCTACAAAATAATCCAAGAGATCAGAGAAAAAATGTTATTGGTGTGTTCTCAACTGCATTGCTTAAAGATCTTCCTACAAGTATCTGTATCATGGATATTTATATTAACCGTTTAGCATTCCGATTCCTCTGTCGAATGTAATGCTTATGTATTCACATTGCTTTGAATTAATCATGCATTATCTCTTAGCTTTGAGATTTCAATGATGTAATCGTTTATTTTTGAATTGCTGTTGTAAGAATTAGATGTAAGAAACTGGATCCAGCCAGTTTGAACATAAACCAGGTAAAACATTTGGGCCAGGTATGGTTGGTTTAAATGCTAAAGGGTTAAATCGATAACTAATCATATGATTTACTTGTTTCTAGGGCATCGTATTTGGATCACCAATGTTGTCCTAATGCTACTGTAAGCTTTAGTGGCACAAAACTTGCCATCAGGGCCCTGGTGCCCATAACACAACCGTTACCTAATCAGGTATACAACTTATATTTCTGTTTTACTATTTTTCTGCTGTCTTTTCTTTTTTTCCTCATTTCATCGTCCTCATCTTTTAACATCTGTTCTCCATACTGGCGTCGGTTGGATGGTTTGACAGAAGATGGCCAGCTGCAGAGCTCCACTGGGCCCGAATTATCTGTTTTGGCCGGGTTTCTACAGCTGGATGCCCTTCCGAACACCAACCACTTTACAGAGTGTACTGGGTGCTTTTACGTGGCACTGGCACAAGTGCCTTTTTGTTGCAATGAATGTAAATCCAACAAATATCTTTGTTCATTTAACTCTGTTTTTGCCATGTTAGCATGAATTTGGATGAGGACATATTTCAGGTAGGAATTTCTTCTTTTTCTCTGCCTGGTTCCAACCCTTACTAGTTTCTCTTCCTGGTGCCAACTCTTGCCAGTTTTTCAAGTAAAGAATTTCTAATCCACAAATTTTTAAAAGTGTGGTGTGACTGGTCACAATACCAACAAGGAACTATCATCATCATCATCATCATCATTCAACGCCCATCTTCCATGCTGCCATGGGTGAATGGTCACCCACATACAACTTCTGCTCTTCTCTAAGTTATTCCCCTTGAACAAGATGTAGCCACTGTTACGTGTTGTGCGCTTAATTGAACCAGAACGATAGGTCTCATCTGTTTTCATTCAAGGGGGTGCAATCTTTGGAGACATCTTTGTTTATTAGATATACACACACACTTATGCATAACATAAACACACTAACTCATACAACAGACACCTACATAGATGCATTCATTCACACACATACAGATACACATATACCCATACATCGATAAATACACGACAGATCTTTGATTTGATGCACACTCACATAGACACACTCGTTCACACACCTACCTACATGCTCACGTTCACACACATACAGATACACATATACCCATACATGCATAGACAGACGCCCAAAAATCATTTGACTCGATGCACATCTACATACATGTTTATATACATCGAGACACCACAGATGTTTGGCCCAAACAATATATTTCACTTATTTGTTGTTGCTTTCTTTCAGGTTTTCATCAGTTACATCCAGAACGATGCCCCCAGCTGGGAAAGGAGAGAAGAATTGCTACAGCGATACTATTTCAGATGTATCTGTTCCATGTGTACCACAGATGCAGAGCAAACGGTAAATACTTTGTTTCCACAGCTTTAGGGGTTTTCTTTCCTTGCAAAGTGATCTTTTAGACCACACGGCCACCCCTGTACCTAGACATGTATTTGCCTATAATTTGCTTCTACTTTCTTTTATAGGATAAACAAATGACCAGTGTGAAGTGTTTTATGGCTAACTGTGATGGATTTACTGGGATTAAAGAAATTAACAGTAAGTAATTAATGCTAAATTTGCAGTTGCTGGTATCATCTTCAGCATTTGATCCTCAGAGGAGGGGAGGGGGGGGTATAAAAAGAAAGCCAGACTTGCTATCTTCAGCTCAGTTTTCATCTTGGTCCATACGCATGATCGTGAATGTTGTTTAACGACCGAAAGATTACGATCAGGAATACAAGCATTTGAAATGGGGATCCTCGAAAGGATCTCTGGTGTAATGTTACGGGACAAAGTGCATAGATTAGAGGTCAGGGAGTCTCTCCAGGTCGAACCGCCACTGCTCCACATTGAGAGGTCACACCTCTGGTATTATGGACAAGTGCTTAGAATGTCACAGGAAATAATCACAAAATGGATTCTTCAAGCCAAGCCAACCAACAAGACAGCTAGGGATAGTCCAAGAATGAGTTGGTTGGACAATATCCACAGTCTCAGTTGGTCATGTTTCGGAGTTCAAATAGAATGACTTCTGAGTAGAAAAGATAAATAGATGGAATTTTAAAAAGGGAACCTATAAGACATGAGTTGTGGCACATTGTTATAAATGTCATCATGGAGCAGTTAAGGGTGACAGCATTTGTGTAAATTAAATCTTTGTAATTTATGATGTTTCACCACAGGGTGCAGTCTTTGTTGCACTGTGGTGGCTTGTGTGCATTGATGACCCCTGAGAGCTATGCCAGGGGAGTGCAAGCCCCTTGTAGATCCTCCTCCCTTGCTGGACAGGTCAAAGGATAGGGGCTAAACTAATATGGACCACCTCTTCCCAGAGGTAAAAATAGGCTTACCTATGGCCAACTTTGCTACCTAGAAAGGCAAAAACAAAGTTATGGAAACCTCGATGGCAATCTAAGACCACCAAGACCTGGAAGAGGAAGGCCTTCCTTCAGGAAGATCGGGTACTGAAAAAGTAGGGATCCAACTGCTCAGAGTTACAAACAGTGGAGAAATGTCATTGATGCCCTTTGCTCCATAAGGAGCAAAGAGCTTAAGCAAGTTTCTTATCTTAAGCATCACAGTTTTTCTATAAGATTCCTCAAATACTTTCTTTCAGATGATGGCTACTGTCAGTTGTGGCCCTGTGTGAAGTGTAAAGTGACGGAATTGCCTACTGAATATGTTGATGAGGTTTGCCAGTTGTGGTTGGAAACCAGGAAATTTGTGAAGGATTTAAACAAGATGTTTGAGAGTGGAGGTCAGTATTTCCATTATTTGTTGTCTCTAACTACCGTCCCTCATCACTTACCATTCCTTTCTTGAGAACCACTTTATCACCACTTCCAAACATTGTGCCCTGCTGGATCTCATTGGACAAGTCTTGAAAACATGGTTGTGTCTGTTGTACAAACTCTTTGATGAGCACCAATTTTCTCTCTCTCTCTCTCCAGAAATCCAAAATGCCTTGGACTCTGCTGAAGAAAACTTGAAGAAAGTTGAAAATAGTTTATTCCATGAATCTAATCTGAATATTGTCAGTACCGTGGCAATTGCCAAAGATGCTTGCATTTCCCTGCAGTTATGGGAGAAAGCAGCAGTTTACAGCGAGAAGCTCTTAAAACAAGTGCCGTAAGTCGAAGCTCTCTTTCCTTTGTTTTCTCTTCTTCATAATAGAATCTTTTAATACAAAGGATAATAATTGGATCAAATTTAGGTCCAAAACCAGCAATTCTGAAGGGAAGGGGTCAGTTGATATCATTGACTCCGGTAGTTAGCTGCTGCTATATTTTATTGGTCCTTTGAGGAAGAAAGGCAGAGTTGACCATGGCAGAATTTGAACTTAGAATGTGAAAAGCTGCAGCAAATACTGTCAAGTATTTTCTCTGATGTCTTAATGATTCTGCCAGCTTGCTGTTTTATCATTATTAATAATAATAATAATAATAATTTCGTTTTTGTATCTGGTTTGCAAGATTCTTTAAATGAATTTGTGTGTCGGCCACATTCAATAATGTTAAATACATCAACTGTTATTTTTTTTTTCCTTTTTCCCTTTAAAGACAATACTCTTCCTGCATCAACATCATGGACAGTCTGTCTCTACTGAAGTTAGCAAAGCTGTACATATATCTCGACCGGCCGACAGAAGCTGTCCAGATTTTGAACAAGGTGAGACTTGATATTTGAAATGTCTTTATACATCTGAGACAACAAGTTGCCTAATGATTAGGCAGCTGTGTTCCTGATCATAAGGTTCCAGGTTCATATTGTAGGTTGGGAGGCTTGTTGTGTCTGTGAGTAAAACTGCGTTACCTCATGTTGTCCAATTTTCAGAGCTGGCAAAAATTAGTGTCCTGTTAGTGCAGCAGTGTTGACAATTCAATGGTGCTGCTAAAAACCTCAGGGCATAAAGAGGAATATGTATAGATGCAGGCACAGCAGGGTGTGTTAAGTTTACCTCCCAACATGGTTTTGGGTTCAGTTCCACTGAGTGGAAACGTGGTAAAGTGACTTCTACCATAGCCTTGAACCAAATAAAACCTTGTAAGTGGATCTGGTAGATGGAAACTGAAAGAAGCTTGTGTGTATGTATGTGTATATATATATATGTATATATGTGTGTGTGTGTGTATGTATGGTTAATCCTTTTCTTGACATTGCATTATAATTGTAAATGAGGATTGTTGTCATACAAGTAGTGTCATTCATTTCCAAAGATGTCTGGCCATGGGGAAAAAATAACCTTGCTTGGAAATGCGTGAGGGTTGGTGACAGAAAAAACATCCAGCCATTGAAAATCTGCATTAGGAAACTGTCTAACCCATGCAAGCATAAGAAAGTGGACATTAAAACGGGGATGATGTCTGCATACATTGCACACACACCTTTACGTGTGTCGTCACAGTTTCACATCTGATTTCTTTTTGTTTTCCAGTGTGAGAAAATGGTTCGTGTCACACATGGTGAAGACAGTGCGTTGCACCAACAAACGAGGACTTTGCAACAACAGTGCAACATGCTGCTGTTGATGCACTGCAAATGAAACTCAACCTACCTCCCCTTTTTTTTTTAACAAAAGATGGCACCAGTCCAATTCTGTAGATGCAAGTGACTTCTTGGACTCAGTCCCAGGACTTGAGCCAACCTCAATAAGCTGTATTTGATTTGAATCCAAAACATAAAAGGAATACAACTTTAATCACTCTGGCGTTTGTAACACTTCTTCTGTTCACTGTCCTTAACAACAATCCTTTCTGCTCAAGGTACACGACCTCAAGTTTTAGGGGAGTGGGCAAGTCAATTATATTGACCCCGGTGCTTAGCTCATACTTTGTTTTATTGACCCTGAAAGGACGAAACGTAAAGTTGACTTCGGTGGCATTTGAACACAGAATGCAAAGATGAGCAAACTACTGCCAAAGCATTCTGTCTGGCGTGCTAACACTTCTACCACCTCACTGCCTTAAAAATCCTTTCTGTTATAGGCACAGGGCCTGATGCGTGATACTTATTTTATCCACCCTGAAGTGGGATAAAAGGCAAAGTTACCCTCAGTGGAATTTATACTCAGAACATTGCGATGGGTAAAATACCGCTAAGCACTTCACCCAGCATGTTTAATGACTGAAAGAAATAAGAAAAAGATTTAGTTGTTTTAGTAAAGCCTTTCAAATTCTTGATTAGTTTTTCAAAATTAATTAAAACATGCAAACAGTATATTTCATAAAAAATAACGATCAAGAAAAAAGTTTACGATGAAGACATTTCCATGAAGATTCATGATTGAATGAGATCAAAACAAGACGAGTATTTTAGGAAAGTTTTTTTAATTTTTTTTTTAAAAGACAAAAAGAAATCAAAAATTAATGTTTAGATTTCTTTGATGTGCTTACGAACACCACAAGTCTTCATTATTATTTATTATTATGATTTCAATTAATTTGATTAAGTCACCTGGAAAATGTGATTGGAACACCAGGTCATGGCTTTTTTTTTTTTTTTTTTTTTTTTTCCCAAAGTTGAATGAAGTTTGAACTGAAATATTAAAAAAACTTAAACATACATAGAATGACAAGAAATAATAATGGTTTCAAATTTTGGCTCAAGGCCAGCAATTTAGAAAGGAAAGGGGACTAAGTTGATTACATCAATCCCCAGTATGTAACTGGTTATTAATTTATCGACCCCCAAAAGGATGAAAGGCAAAGTTGACCTTGGCGGCATTTGAATTCAGAATGTAAAAAAGCCAAAAGAAATGTTGCAGAATATTTTATCCAACATCCTAACAATTCTAGCAGTCATAGAAAATAATTCTAATTTTGGCACAAGACCAGCAATTTTGGGCTTGCAGGGAGGGGGGGGGAAGGTTATGTCATCCCCAGAACTTGACTGGTCTTTATTTTATCAACCCCAAAAGGATTTGAACTCAGAACGTAGAGTTGGAAGAAATGTTTGCTGCTAAGCATTTTGTCCGACATGTTAACCATTCTGCCAGTTGACTGCCTCAGGGGGACAGTGAAAGTTAAAGCCCCCAGATTTATGTGTGAAGGAGAGGAAGAAAGTAACTATGAAATGTTACATTTGAAGGAATTAAGCAGTGTTAGAGAAGAGAGAGGCCTGGGTAAGGTGGAGGGTCCTACAAACGCCTTTTGACAAGGACTGCAAAATTTTGGTCTCTACACCTTACACCCACAGATGATGATGATGACAATGATGGTTTTCACATGATAGTAATAACTACACCCTTGCACAACACTGTTTGGCTGCAGTTGTTGAACATATGCACATACAAAGGGCTACATACAATATTTGGTTAGGGACGGGTTCCATTGATTAATTATATCAACTCCCAAGTATATGACTGGTACTTATATTTTTTTCATCAACCCTAAGATGAAACTTGCAAAATGTAAAGAAACATAACTTCTTGATATTTCCATCCACTAACAGCCACCAGTTTGGGAGTTGGGGAGAGAAAGAGAGGGTGAGCAATTAATTACATTCCCCTCGTTATTTCAGTGGGACAAAAGAACTATAAATAAGCATGGTTGTGTGGTTGAGAAGCTGACTTTGTAACCATGGCTGCGTAGTTTTGGGTTCATTCCCACTATGTGGCATCTTGGACAAGTGTCTTCTCTAGCCCCAGACTACCCAATGCCTTAAGTGAATTTGGCAGATAGAAACTGTCTGGAAGCCTGCTGTATCTATGTGTCCATGTGTATATTTATTCTATATAAAATACACACGTATATCTATACATTCATACAAACAATGTATTTTATGGCATATAAGACTCATTTTCCCCCAAAAGATATCTCAGTTATTCCAGGTCCTATATGCAAAGTTGCTGTAAATATTGTATGCTTTCATGCACTAAAACCCTCTCCCGAATATATGCTGCAGAAACTCAAGTGCATCTTTGATGCCATCAAGTACGATACATGTGTATATGTTTGTCCTCCCCCCTTGACAACTGATGTTGGTTTGTTCACATCCCTGTAACTTCGCAGTTAGACGTAAGAGTGATAGCATAAATACCAGACTTAGAAAGAAAAAGAAAAAAGCAGTCGTCAATTACTTTGACAAAGCTCTTGAAGGTAGCAAGTGCCCCAGCATGGCCAACGTCCAGTGACTGAAACAAGTGAAAGATAAATACCTTGCTCTACCAATCCACCACCCTCGGCCCAAGGCCAGAAATCTGAGTGGGGAGGGGGTCTTGATTAAACTGCCCCAATGGCATGAAAAAGAAAAATATTGGTCAAGCACAGACGTTGATTTAAACCAGGACAAATATTGTAGCTTGTTTTATGCTCAAACTGACCAGATCTCATCTTTCACACTTACCCAACAATGTCATTCCAAACATAAATAATCACATCACTGAAAGCCACCAGATAATGCAGGATTAATTCAAAACAAAGTGAATAAATATAAGTATTACCTTTGATAGAATAATCTGAATACCAAAGGATTAATCAACTGTTTAATCTCTGTCCAAGTTTCAGACTCTGTACCTAGGTTAAGAAACGATTATTAGCATTTCTGGCACAGGCATATAGGGTCAGAAATTTGAGCAGAGACGGGCAGTCAAAACTGCTCAACCCCTTAGCGTTCAGATTCTTCTGTTAAATGTAATCTTATTTATTTACATTGCTTTGGATTAATTAGGAATTACCTTGTAGCTTCAGGAAGCTGGCTACATTGACTCCCAGTACTTGACCCTGATGGAAAGCAAATGTGATCTCAGCACAATTTGAGCCCAGATGAAATGGCCCGAAGCATTTTGTCCAGCATGCTAAGATTCTTCCAGCTCACTCAATAATAATAATAATAATAATAGTTTCAAATTCAACTGCAACTTATTTTATCGACCACGAAATGATAAAAGGTATGGTTAACTTCGGTGGAATTTGAACCCAGAACATAAAGACAGATGAAATGCTGCTAAGCATTTTGTCTGGCATGCTAACAATTCTGCCAGCTCACCGCCTTAATAATAATAATAATCCTTTCTATTATAGGCACAAAGCCTGAAATTTTTGGGGCAGGAGACAGGTCGATTTAAAGATCTTAGAACTCTGCCAGTTTGCAGCTGCCTTATAATGGTTTGTGATTAGGTACAAAACAGCAGCTCTAGAAGGCCTCAGTCGATACTTTCGACCCTGGTACTTTATTTTCTGAAGCCTAAATGGGTGAAAGACAAAAATGACCTAATCGGGATTTGAACTCAGAGCCAGCAATTTTATAGGAGGAAGGTTTAGCTGATGCCATCGATCCCAGTACGTGACTGATACTCCGATTGATCGATCGCTATCAGAGGGATGAAAGGCAACGTTGACATCAGTGGGATTTGATCTCAGAACGTGAAGAGCTCGAAGTAATATTTGTCCGATACTCTAACGATTCTGCAAAAGCGCCACCCTCTCGAAAACGATGAAATGGTTAGAAAAAAAAAACCAAATGTAGGAATATACGCAGTTCTTTTCTTCTTTTCAATTGTCTGGCAACACATACATACACACGTTACAGACAATCTTTCGCAGAAAGCATTCGTTCGGCAAATACTTTCACTTCTTTGAATCGCTAATGTTTAAGTGCTTTTTGTGTATGTATGTCTGTACACATACAAATATTCATACACAAGAACACATATACACACGCAGAAAATACAAGCGATTCAGCTGAAGAGAAAATTAAAAGATTTTTTTTTTTGCGCAATTTACAGAACAAATATTTTCACTTCTTATATTTTTTCACCGAAAGATTGCTCCCACTGGGCTCTGTTGAGTGGTTTAATAAGTTCTAAAGTCGTGAGTAGTCGAAACTTCTCTTCTACAGTTTAAAGGTGCTTGCATCATCAATATAAACATTTGTTGTCAGGGAAAGGAAGAGAGAGGGAGGTGATATAAGCGGTCTAATAGCGACCATCCCTCATAACACACGTCATTTTTTGTTTTCATCGGACTTTGTATGTTTTGGTTTGAAATAACATCGTTCTCGTACAGACTGCACCCGCCACACGAAAGGGGGAAATTCACCCACCCAACATGTAAATTTACAGCGCTTACAAGGTAGGTACATGTTTGTTTGTAGGCTTCCAGGTCGACCACTCACCTATGAATATTTTGGCATTTAAAACAAAGATGTGAGGCGGAACAGGAACTTGTAATTTTAAAATAAGGCTCAAGGGAGCTATAAACACACACACACATATATATACATATGCATATACACACAGTACCACATTATATATCACTTAAAAATAAAATCTTTCTTTCAATAATATATCTGCTGTACAACATCAACAAAATACAAAAAGAAAAAAAAATGCAAGACAGAAAACTGAGAAGAGAGCGAGGTTCGAAACCCAACAAAGTAGTTATTTTCGAGTCCCGTTATATATATATATATGTACCACATCATTATTAATAAAATTAGATTAAAAAAAAAAATTCTCTCACTGTTTTTAGCAAACCAAAATTCTACATCAAAATAAAGATCTTTTTTTTTTTTTTAAGTTTTTTTTTTTTTTTTTTTTGCTTTACCAAGTCCTGCCATAAAGTTTTAAGAGTTTTACTGGGTGGGTAGCAAGTCTATAGGGGTAGCGAACTTAAATTCCGGAGGGAATAGATCTCGTGCTCTGGGGTACATCAGTTTATAAGACTGCCGTATAGTTACCTCGGCCACACCCGTCACCACACTAATTTCTCGTTGGGTTTTCTTGTTCTCAGAGGCCTGAGATGCCATATATATTGCGGCAGCGGCGACAGTGACGGGGCTTTTCCCCGGTACCAGGTCCAAATCAACAGCAGTTTTGGCGATGTGAGTAGCGGCTTTCTGTACTTGGTTTGTCATGTTTAGACTGGAACAGAACCGAGACATGAAGTCCCCGGTGGTAATTAAGTCAACATTGGTCTCCAGTGTCTTTAGAATCAGCTTGAACGTTCGTCCGATCTCCTTCTTGGATACTTTCGAAACGGCACATATTTCTTTGAAAGTCCTCGGAACCCCTTCCTGTCGACAGGCGATGTACATACATGCTGAAGCGATCGCATCGTTCGCCCTTCCTTTCAAGGATTTGCTCTCGTGGACCTGTTTAAACAAAGTGTTGGCTTGATCGGCAATCATCGTGGGGAGATTGAGCCGTTCGGACATTTGGCTGATTTCACGGAAAGCTGTTAACAGTGTTCGGTCAGATACGCTGAGGTTCCTTCGACTGTGGTACATGGGTTTGCCGTTGTCGTCCAGCAGTGTATCGCCCGACGAAGTGGCTATCATCGTAGACAGGTCCCCGCCGTCCAGCAAAGGGTTTTCGGCGGCACCGACACGTGAGGCATCCTTGGTGTTCTTGTCGTTGTTGAAGGTACGCCATTCGGAACCGACATCGATGACTCGGTCACCGACCACCAGACCACACTCGGAACATATCATATCTCCGGCATGATAGTCCTCGATTAGAGGAGAATCCGGGTGAGCAGAACAATGCAAGCGAGCCATTCGCGAAGCCCTTAACGCCATCGGTCAGGTTGTTTGTTTGGATTTGCTTAAACTTGAGACGATAAAGTAACAATTAATAAACTGTTATGAATGGCGCAGAGGTAGAAAGACATACATACACATATACACACAGATATATATACTATATAATGTGTATAGATATGCTTTAAACAGAGGAGAGAATATATTTAGTCAACTAATCCATAGACAACTGATTTCTCGCAACTTGAAATGTCTCACTTATACATAATTCTACTTCCGATTCTGCGCACATGTTACAGAAATCGACCAATCAGCATTGCTTTTACAATTTCACTTTGATATTAATTATCTTCTTCGACGACGAATTTCTGTTTTTCTCAATTAGTTCCGTGAAGAGAAAGAGACAAGCACATACAGGGAAACACACACAAATATATACATATATATATATATATATATATATATATATATATATATAATATATATATATATATATATATATATATTTATGTGTGGTCGTATTAAGTGTTAGTGTATGTGTACTAAGACTGTGCCTGTGTGTTAGTTTATATAAATTAGTGTGTGCATTGAGAATATAAATATATATATATATATATATATATATTTATTTATTTATAAATATATATATATTTATTTATAAATATATATATATTTATAAATATATATATATTTATTTATAAATATATATATATTTATATATATATACATATATATATATTTATATTCTCAATGCACACACTAATTTATATAAACTAACACACAGGCACAGTCTTAGTACACATACACTAACACTTAATACGACCACACACACATACATACACTCTCAATGCACACATTTATAAACTCTTTATACAGACATACAAATTCATACTTAATAGAAACACACTCAAATGCACTCTTAGTACACACACACACACACACACTTCATAGAACACACGAACACAAATGCACTCTTAACACAAGCACGCACCTGAACACAAGTGCACTCTTATGATACACTCGCATCCACCTACCCTTTTAGATGATGAGTTCACGGAGTTAGTCTGACAGGATTGTGTTTTGTTTTTTTTTGTGGTTCTCAAACTGTCTGAATCTCAACTAAACACACACACACACAGCACTAATTTACTTTTGGGTTTCCTGAAGTTTGTCGTTTGAAATAAACCAACAATATTAAATCGGAAATAGAACGTCTGTTCGTTTGCCAATTGCACACGCAAAATGTATGCGCATGGATCTTTTTACCTGTATCTTGTTTCAGGCATTGGACTGCGGCCATGCTGGGGCAATGCATTAAAGGGATTCAAGTCGAACGAATCGACTTAATTGTTGGTTTTTTTTAAAGCCTGGTTCGTATTTTAAGTTACGAGAACGTAAACAAAACAAATCCGGTTGTCAAGCAGTGGTGGTGGACAAACGCGCGCGCACTGGGTTTCTTTCAGTTTCCGTCTACCAAATCCACTCAAGACTACAGTTGATCCGGGGCTATAGTTGAAAATACTTGCCCAAGCTGCCGTGCGGTGGGACTGAACCCTAGACCACATGATTGGTATGCAAACTTCTTAACCACACAGCCACGCTGTGTTGTAACTCTGTCTCACCTGGGTTAAACCATCCCAGATAGTTTGCTTCGTCCGGTAATAATAGTTGTGATAAGAGTTTAAGGCGATCTTTCGATACTAGTCCGAAATATCGGCCTTTTCCTAGTATCGAAAGATCGCCATCTAATGTACCTCTTTTTATTTTACGATGATCGGGTGTGATTTGAAAAGAAAAAAATGACTGCTATTTTTAGCAGGAGAGACACCGCGCAGAAGCTCCCTCGTTGGCAAATACATGACCATCACAAATGCAACGCTTGACGGGTTTGTCAGAGAGAGCAAGCAGAGCCAACCAGGCTGGCAGCACTACTTAAAAAAAAAAAAGAGAAACGAAAGAAATTGAATGTAATTCTTCGCTTGGCGTGCCATTCAGAAAAGGCTCGCGGGCCGCAGGTTGCCTTTGTTTTTAGAGGTTGTCATTAAAAATTAAAATATTGCTTGAACAGGAAAAGACAACCGAGTTATTTCCCTTTATACGTATATTGTCACGTTTACGTTTTGATGCGTCCAAACTGAGTTGGAGAAGCAGAACAATAAAAGAATTATATCCTGCAATTAACTGACACATTTGTCCAATTCCAGGCAAAACCAAAAGTCGCGATTGTCCCCATTGTGACTTCATAGCAGGCAGCTTCTTTTATTTTTAAAATCCTTTCCTTCAGACTCATACGTTGAATTCGAGGAACCAACATTTTTTGGTTCATTTATAGTTCAAAGCCCGGTTACGAAAAACAAATAAAAAAAAAAAGCTAGCCTACTGGACGTAAAAAACGAAAATGGAAGCAAAAATTGCGCAATTTTCGGGGGTTTGTGGAGAGAGGACTTTCGGAAAATTCACAAAATCTGATATTTCCTTCAGAACTTTCAGGAAAATGGATATATATTAATGAAATTTTATAGAAATACCGTTCAAATGGCACAGATTACGATTATTAAGAAATTTGTGGGGAAAATGTTTTCCTGAAAGTTATAAGGGAAAAAATCGGATCATGTGAATTTTCCGAAAGTCCTCACCCCGCCCCCTTTACGTTCTGAGTTCAAATTCTGCCAAAGTTGACTTTGCCTTTCATTCTTTCAGGGTCAATAAATTAAGTACCAGTTGTGTACTGGGATCGATCTAATCGACTGGCTCCCTCCCCCAAATATTTCGGGCCTTGTGCCTAGGGTAGAAAAGAATAATCATTCTTTCTCATTTTGGTACAAGGCCAGCAATTAACAGGGGATGATGCTAGTCAAATACCCTGACCCCAGTACTTAACCGGTACTTATATTATTGACTTAAAAGAATGAAAGGCAAAGTTGACCTCAGTGGGATTTGAACTCAGAACATAAGGAACTGGAAATGACACCAACAATTTTGTCCAAAGTGCTAATGATTCTGCCACCTCACTGCCTTAATGATAATTAAGTAACGATTTCAAAATTTTGGTATGAGTCCTGTAACTTTTTTAAGTGGGGACAGGTTAGTCAATTACTCCAGTACTCAAAGGGTACTTATTTTATTTAACCCCCACCGTGGTCCTAGAAAGGATGAAAGGCCAAGGCAAGCTAGACAGGATTTGAACTCAATGTAAAGAGCTGGAAAAAATGTCATTGTCTGATATACTAACAGTTCTGTCATCTCACCACCTTAATGAGAACAAGGATTGTGGTGGTGGTGATGACGATAAGAAGAAAATGATGACATGAAAAAACAAGACAGAATAGGAAGCAGATAAAGACAAATGATAGAAGCCATTAGAAAATGGCCGAAAGAAAGCAAAAATGAAGAAGAAAAATGGAAGACAAAAGAGAACAAGGAAAATAAAAATAATAAAAGGACAAAATACAAGAGTGACTTCAGTTAACAAATTTACTTTCATTCATGTGGTCACATATCTACAGTCAATATTTTGGTAAAAGAGGCAGGATAGCACTAATATTCCAATATATATATATTTGATTAGTTTATGTTGCTGTGAAGTTCTTTCTTTGAGAGGAGCCATCAGTGTTAAGGCCATGTGAAGCAACTTTATTTATTTAGATATTTTTTGCTTTTTGGGTGGTTTTTTGCATTTTTTTTTAAAGAAAATATAAATTTCATTTTATTTTATTTTATTTCTAAATTGTTTTATTTAATTTTAGAAAAACTGAAGCATGTCATTGACAATTCCAGAACATATTGAATTTTGTGTGTGACTTTTGGTTCATCCTGTATGTGTGTATATGTATGTGTGTGCGTGTATGTATATAAATATATATATGTATATGTATGTATTTTGGCCTGCTGACTTAGTCAGTAGGGTGGCCTCATTAGAAAGCTAAAATGATGCAAAGTGCATTGTGACTAGCGATGTATAACAACATTCAACAGTCTGCTCAATCACATGATCATGTGATATATATATGAGTACGGGGCACTGCATTTGTGTGTGTGTGTGTGGTGGGAGGAAGAAGGAGCATACGGTTTAGGTGTATATATGCAGGGTTGTTTGGGGAGCAAGAATGAAAACGTGTTTGCATGATTAAGTATGCGTGTGTGTGTGTGTGTGTGCATGTATTTGTGGGTGTGTTAGTCCATATTGATTGTCAGTGGGGTGGTTTATGTGAGTGTGTGTGTAAGTGCATGTGCTTGTTTGTGTCCCTGTGTATATGCCTCTACATGAAACCATGTGTGTGTGTGTGTATGAGAGAAAGAGAGAGACAGAAGGAGAAATATGTCTCAGTTCTTGGTCTCATCTCCATTCTTTTCTTCCTTATTATTCTTATTATATTGGCGGTGCCACTCAATGTTGGTCTTTGACACTCCTTCGCCCCGTTTCGCAGCCTGTCTCCCGCTGTACATCACAATGATGCAAAGGACAATGGTGACAGCCACCATGCAGAGGCTGACATAGACACGGCTCCAGTCCTTGGCTTTGTTGATCACTGATATCCTAAAAGAGAGAGAGAGAGAGAAAAGAAACAAATATCAGAACCGAATAATAATAATAATAATAATAAAAACAAACAAACAAAACAATAACATGCATTGTTGAGTGGTAAAGAAATTCATTTTGCAACCATGTGGCTTTGGGTTCAGTCCCACTATATGACACCTTGGGAAAATGTTTTTGACTGTAGCCCAGGACAGATGCCTTGTGCAAATGAATTTGGAAGCCCCTTGATATAAGTAGGATCAACAACAAAAAAAAAAAAGCACTCCATTCCAGTGAGAGATAAATATCATTGGTTATATGCTGTATTTAATTCTTTTGCTTTCAAATTCTTCTGTCAAATTTAATAATTATCCATTCACAGTGTTTTGAATTAATTATGCATTATCTTGCAGCTTTGAGATTTTGATGATGTTATTGTTTATTGTTTATTTTTGGAATGACATTGTAGGGTAAGTGTGAGAGGCCAGATCTGGCTGGTTTAACCCTTTAGCATTCAGATTATTCTGTCTAACATAATCCTTATTTACGCACATTGTTTTGAACTAATCATGCATTATTTCATAGCTTCAAGATTTCAAAGATGTGATTGTATATTTTTAGAATGACATTGACAAGTAGGGGTGAGAAGCTGGATCTAACTGGTTTAAACATTAAACAGGTAGAATACTTGAGGCCAGACATGGCCAGTTTCAATGCTAAATGTTTAAATATAAGCTACTAATAGTTTCATGTCATGGAAACATACACAATTATTCAGCAGATTGATATATTGTGCCTTGTGTCTCCAAGTAATCTTCAGGCTCTCACCTGAAAGAATTGCTTGGAGACACAAGGTAAAATATATAAATCTGCTGGATCATTGTGTTTCCAAAGCATGAAACTATTAGTTGCTCATATTTAAATACTGTGTATATTAAATGGTGTGTGTGTGTATGTGTGTACGTGCATGTGTTTGACATACAACACTACTTGATAACGGTGTTGGTTTGTTTACTTTCCTGTAACTAGTTGTTCAGCATAACAGACTAATAGTTCCAGACCAATGCCTTGTAAATGAATTTAGTAAACAGAAAATGTGTGGAAGCCTATCATATATGTGTCTGTGTGTAGCATGCATGTGCACAGGTGCACATGCACTGGATTCAAGGTTACCAGAAATGACGAAGAGGGGAATACTTGAATGAAATTAAAAGAACTTATGGAGAGGCTACCATGATGGGACTATAGAAAATTATGTGAGAGAGAGGGAGAGACAGGAGGGAGACAAAGAGAGAGGGAGAGGAGGGAGACAAAGAGAGAGAGACAGGAGGGAGACAAAGAGAGAGAGACAGGAGGGAGACAAAGAGAGAGGGAGAGATAAAATCAATGAGGTATCCAGTTATGATGTATGGATGCTCTAAGAGCTGGACAGTTCAGAAACTGGTGCATTTGGAAAATGGAGATGGAGAAGATTATTGAGACTATTATGGATGGAAAGAAAAGAACAAAGAAAAAAAAAACAGGTCAATACTGCAGCAAATGAAATCTGAGAGAACTTTGGCAGCTATTGATTGTGAAATTTTGAAATAAAGAATAAAAATATAAATAAAAATTTGGTCATGCTATGAGGGCAGATAGCATAGAACAACACATTATTTTAAGAAAAACTGAGAATCCAAGAAAAAAAAAGCTGACAATGCTATGAATATATCAACCAGATAAAGACTCGCCATCAGGCCTCAACCATACTCTGAAAACCTTGCTTCCCTGGACATGGACACATTAAAGCTCATACATTTGGCAACTGATTTGGTAGACACCCACAAGATTATCCATTATTTTTCTAATAACAACCATAGGCACCTTTTTGAATCCCATACACCTAACACTCATGGATACACTTACAAGATTAACTACCCACATCAGCTATTAGAAGTCAGGACACTATATCCTTCAAAACTTCCATAGCCATGCTTCCTGAAATTCGTCAACAGCACACCTGATGCTTTCACCCCAATTGTTTTTAAGTGACTCATTAACCCTTTTGTTACTGTATTTAAGTGGTGACAAGGAGTCAGTGTAGACTCAAAAGTATGAGGGGGATGGGAATGAGTGGGATAGGGGGTGCCAGGAGAGAGGGGAGGAGAGTAGGGGATGTTTGAAAGTGCAGGGCAGCAGAATATAAATGATGAGACAGTAAACAGGACAAGAAAAAGATGGCATACTGTCGGGGAGGTTACAAGAGTGGATGAGGGGAAGGAGAGGGAGAAACAGACAGACAGAGAGGGGGGCAATTGGACAAAAGAGAGTTAACAGCTGAATATCATGATAAGGTTACTAAGAGCTAGATATCACAGTAGCGTTGAAAACAGGATATCACAGTGAAGTGCTGGATATCAAGATAAAGTGGAGTAGGTTCTCATTCTGCTCATTGAGTGTGTAACCAAATATATAATACAGCACACTTTTTATATTGACTGTTCTGGGTGCATTACTTCTGTTATACCACCTATCATTTGTTATTTATTTATTATTTATTTCTCTGCGTTGGACTGTGCCAAATGTATGAAATATACTGACTACACAATACATGCTGCAGCCCTGGGATGTTAATTTCTTTACTGAAAGACAACATTTCATTCTGCTGATACTCTGAGAGTCACATTTGAAACACCACATCCATAGATCTATGCTTTGCAAAATTTTTCGGGTGTCTCTTTGCCACTTTCAGATCAACCAAAGGCAAATCAATTCTATAAATTGCAGCCTAGCAAGCAATCTTGCTAACCACATTGAAACTAAGCTCAGACCACCATGAAGGGATGAAGATGAGGTTAACACAGCATAGTTAAGAAGAGGATAGCGAGATATCATGGTAGGGATGAGGGTAAACATTGGAATAAAATGGAATATACTCACGAAATGTATTCAGGGACATCTTCAACAGATTTATATTTCTTATGCCAAACCAAAATGCGTTTATCAAAATTAGTTGCTCTCTTAAGGTTAGCAGGATTTCCTAGAATTGAAGCATCACATTTTATTGCATCGTATGTTTAGTCACATTTATAGTGGTTTTATAACAGGGTGGACTAATTTTGGGGGTAGAATTTGGTTCTGTTTGTTGTGAAAAAAGATTGGTGGACTCGTACACATGCGTACGAATATCACATGTATGAAACTTGAAATGAAACATGAAATTTCGGAAAAAAATGTGTTGTGTCATTATGTATGTGTACGAGCCAACCATTAAATTCTGATTTAATCGTGATCTATACACTCTGAAAGGTATCTGTAAAAAAAATCAAAGCGGACTCGTGTGAATTATCCGAAATTCCTCTCCACCTGCGGAAAACATTTTTTTTTGACAACAAATTCCGACATAATCGGAATCTACACCATCTGAAGCGTATTTGTAAACAATTTTATTAAAAAATATCCATTTTTCTGAAAGTTATGAGGAAACAAAATCGGCGGGGTGCACTAGTGTGGTTATGACAAAAAACCCGTAATTTGGCGATTCGATAAATAAAAGTATCAGACTGAATTAAGTTCTGGGGGTCGATATGACAGTCCAGAACTTTTGAAAAGCAGTGATCCAGCATAACCCCAGTTTGGTGACTGATCCCCGCTCCATACACACACTACCAACATTTAAAAAAATGCTGATTAAGCAAGTCACACCAACCCAGTCACGCTCTGTTTTTAGGCTGCCTTATTCTGTTGCCCCTTCAACGAACTCTATCTCACCAAATTGGTTATCTATGTCGCCCACCAGAATCCCCTCCCTATCTCTTCTATACTCGTTATCCCTACCCCAGACCTCCTACTAAACACTTTTCTCAATGCATTCCTCAAAAATTCCATTCCAACAAGCGTCATCAACTGAACCAAACGTCGGTGGATCTACAAAGGTCGATGGTCACAGATACCGTCTGCCGTATCCAATTAAATAAAGCATAAGATTGGAGCACGCCTGGAGTTATCACCACGCTTGCTAAAGATCAGTTTTATTTTTCTACACTGAAGCATATCTAATTCCAATTTTAATTAACCGAATTCTTGGCTGTTAACAAACCATTTTGACTTTTTTTTAAAGATTTAGACTTACTTTACTAACTATTAATCAATTCTCTCTCTCTCTTTCTCTCTCACACACTCCAATTACTCTAGTATTTACTGAATAAAGGCGAAATGTCTAGTATATACACCTATTGTTTTTCTTTTTTTCTCTCCCTCCCTTCATTTCGTGTGTTTTGTGTTCATGCGTGTACAGTATAATGTGCATTCGTGAAGTTACAAGGAAAACCAGTTGATTATGGCCTATTTCCACAATTTTGACCCTTGTCCCTTCCAAATACACACACGTACAAAATCACGAAGTCGTAGAGATAAGAACGATTTCTGCTTTCTTTTAAGGCCCTACTTTCCTTCAGAACATAAATAAAGAGGTTAGGCTGGAAAAGAGGGTGAATGACGCAGTCTGTTAATTCCGATCGACTGCCAGGGTTTATTTATCTCCTTAAACAGCCCTTGTCACTTGCGTTCCTAGCAATAATGGTTTATGATTTAGGCTCAAGGCCAACGATTTTGGGGAAGAGGATGTCAATCGACTCCAGTACTTGACTGGTACTTTACTTTATTTTGTTGACCCCTGAAAGGATGAAAGGCGGTGTTGACCTTGGAAGGATTTGGACATATATGGTCCTGGTAATTATTGCTTTTCGTTTTTTAATACAAAACCACAAATTTGATAAGATGCAATATCATTACTCTCCCAGGAGAGAAGCACTAACGTGACAGGTTAAGCAATTTTAACTTTTTTTTTGTCTCTGCCCAAAACTCACCGCTTCACCAAGTCGATCACAGGCAAAGGAAGATGCCTCGGTCCAGATGCCTCAGATTATTAGAATAACAATGGTCCGAGGTTTAAGAGAAAACTAATTCAAAGTCCAATTAGTTTTCTCTTAATTAGGACTAAGTTAATAATTAATTGATTGCTTCTTAATAACGGGAGTACAAAACTTTTAAAACTTGCAAGGAAGTGGAAATGGAATCGTTTCGCGCACAATATTCACAGATGGCCCCCCCCCCCCTTATTCTTCCTCAAGGACATCGGCGAATATAATAATTCCGACCGAGTGGTAATTGATAGAGAAACGCGATGCGATGAAGAATATGGTTTCAAAGCAACAGTTTGTGATGTGAGAAGGATCTAACCTTGGAGTTGTGAAGAATTACGGATCCCAGGAGTGAATTGCAAGAATGACTTGAAGCGATTGCCAACGAAAGAATCAGAGCATCGAAGAGAAGGTGACAGCCGAAGGAACCGACAACAGAACAGAGACGATGAAGACATGTTTTCTTAATAAATGTTTTGGATGTCAATGACAGACGGTGTATAGCGAAACGTAGTTCTCCTCAATAAAATTATTCCGCGTTGCTGGCCGGTTCCCCCCCTCTCTCCTTCCTTATCAATAGCGACACTACTACATAAATAAATAAACATAAGGCAACTGTGCGGTGCAGTAACAAGTTTGTCCCTTCCTCCACCTCCTCGGCGTGTTTCTTGTATCAATTCTTTAAAACAGAACATCTATAACCGTTAACCACCGACCTGTAAATTGAAATTTTTACCCATTTTCACCACGAATTTCGGTTTCTACTAAGCACTGTCACATTTTGCTGGAGTGACACGGACAGAATTCGTCGTGACATTTTGTAAGTAATGAAGAAATAAGCTACATGATCTATTTTCAAATTTTTTTTTTTCACATACCAATTCAATTCATTCGTTTTTTTCCTCCCGATTCATTTTCAGCGCTTAAATAGAACCACTTACAAAAAAAAGAATACGGTGTGTATACACACACACACACACACACACACACACACACACACACACACACACACACACACACACACACACACACACACACACATTTAATTGTAAGAAACATACTGCACTTAACTATATATTTACATTACTATTTCTATAGGATAATAATAATAATTTCTCGCGTAGGTACTGCACTACAATTTCAGGCTTGAGTGGTATATTTTATAATAACAGATTTAATGTGTGTGGCGCGCATATATATATATATATATATATATATATATATATATATACTCTGCCTGACTCTATATGTATACATGTATATTAACTATTTATAAATAGAAAATTGGGGGTTGTATGTTTGTATTCTCTTCTGTTACAATTCCATTCATGTCTAAAATGCCTTATCGAATATGTTAAGTCTTTCTAATGTACACCTTCTGTCTACTTCTCGGTTTCGATTCCCTATCCCGATAACGGCATGGTACAGTACTTTATTGTATCGACCCCGGAAGGGATGAAAAGCAAAGTCTACCCAAGCGGGATTTGATCTCTCGCTCTCTCTCTCTCTCTCTCTCTCTCTCTCTCTCTCTCTCTCTCTCCTATACAGATATACATATCTATATACACACACACCATACTTTTATTTGTTTCAGTTAATGGACTGTGGCCATGCTGGGGCACTATGTACAATTTTTTTAGGTTTACACTGTATAGCCGATACAAGAAAAGCGTGTCACCTCATTTGCTTTACCACCAATCTACTCGGGAAATGCATGATCATCACAACATCCGAGAGAATCTTTACGCGGTCTCTCGACTTGCTAGAAATAGCAGCTAAATTTCCCTCCATCTGCAAATCCTTAGCATCTCAAAACGGAAAAGGAAAAAAAAATCAGAGGAAGAACACATGAGAGACCCAAATCACACATATCCTTAAACGACGAGATGGACACGGTTGGCTTGTAATCCGTTCCAGTTCAGCTGACATGGGCCTAAACAACGTTATATTTCTCATTTTTCTCCCTCGACTATAAATCTCGGTCATCATGTCTGTAGAAAGTAAATTGTTAAAAATAATAATTATAATAAAAATATTTTTATTAATAAAAGAAATTATTATCATTACCATTATTATTATTATTATTCACTTAATCCTGTTCAGGAAGAAATAGGAATGATATAACATAATAATAATAATGACCTATCCTTCCTCGTTAATTTTATTTTTTCTCTTCATTCTCAGCTTACGTAAGAATCCCTTTAGTTAAGTCAGGTGTGTGTGTGTGTTCTCTTAAGTGTGGATGTGTGTGTATTCTTTAAGTGTGGATACGCGTGTGTGTTCTCTGTATGGATGTGTGTATAATACTGATGCACATATCCATGTGTGTATATATATATTGTATGTAAGTGTAAGTATTGTTTTCTCTGTACACATCTGTCTATGTATTGTATCTATCTATCTATCTGCATGTATGTGTATTGTGTATGTAATTCTATTTGTGTCTACACAAAATTATATTTGGTGTATGTATGTGTGTGTGTACACAGAAGCACACATACGTACACAGGCATATACAACAAACCACAATTACATAATTATAGTTTGTGTTGATGTGTGTGTGTCTGTTAATGTATGTGTGTGTGTGTATCTGTTGATGTATGTATGTCTGATGTATGTGTGTGTCTTTATGTATGTATGTATGTATGTGTGTGTGTGTTGATGTGTCTGTGTTGATGTATGTGTTGTTTATATAAGTATGTGTATAGTGTATGTATGTATGCATTTATATATTCTCTTTGTGTACATATTGTCTAGCCAGGTCAACCTTGATCGAACAGACGAACGATCGAATGTGTTCCAATCGTGACAATCCCGCCTTGTTAAGTAAGTATCTGTTTTAGGAACCACATTGACTAATGTAACCTTTATTTCGTACGTTAAACATACGATTTGAGGTAGATTTCACTGCTTTTTCTGGCATTTCGACAATATAGGGGTCCCTTGTTTGCTCGACACATTCGTGTATTTGCTGTGTGTGTGTGTGTGTGCGGATGCATGCCGGCATGAACTTGTCGTTAAGAAATTCGCTTCGCACTCATGGGGTTCTGGGTTCGATTTTGGTGACATTTTTGACATTATTTTTTTTACAATATGTCCTGGGTATGACTTTAAACTGGGACCCTGGTTAGAGAGTTCCAGAGTTTTGGGGAGTTTGGAACCGCCTCTTAGCTACTATTGTCCCTGGTTTACTCTGGCCCCTAGTAGTAGTAGCAGCACTTGATAGGGTCGCAGCTATGGGTTAATTAATAAGTCAGTGGGTAGATGGAACTCGTTAGCTCGGATGTAGGGGCAACCCATCTAGCAGAAGGGAAACCCTTATTCCAAACCTCTGCTGCCTTTGCATAACCACCTATGGAATAGGCTTCGGGAGTAAACTTAGAGGTATAAAATCAGGAGTCGGAGCCACTGAGGTTGTTGACATTGTCTACAATCTCGTCTAGCAATTCCTGTGACAATGCTAGTGCCGGATTAAGACCCATAGAGCCCTTAAAAGATTTTGGTGTGTCCCCCCTCCATCCCATATATGTAATTCAAAATATAAACATTAAATCAGAAAATAAATTTTCATTTTTCGAAAGGAAACAAAACGAACAGTAAGATGGAAAATAATGTTTACTAGTTTTATATCTTCACTTTATTTGAATTCGTTAAGTTTTCTCCTACATTTTTTTTAATTGCAACATGTTTTATCAAATCCTCAAAATTAATCTTACGTAACACATCTGCTTCTATACTTAGATGTGACAAAGCATCTCGAATGTGATTTTAGGAAGTTTAAAGTAATTTCTTTTGTGCCATAAACCATTTACCATTTCTGTGGTGTCCCCGTCACCGACGCCGCCTCCTTTGATGCCCTAAGCACGCACTTATTTTGCTTAATGATTATTCCAGTACTGGCCCTATTATTCCTTTGGATCCATCAGTGACATGTAGATGGGCTACGCATTGCATGGGCAACTACCTGACCTCCCTACCATACTGCCCAACTTTGGCCCTTTCGGTTCCCCTTTATTGGAGAGACAGAACTGCACACACAAGTTAAACAGCCCCGGGAGCGAGAACTCGCAAATGTAGTTATGTTGTAGACACTGCCATTTCTACATCAGACAACAGTGTTTCAGTTGAGCGGACAACTAGGACGTTCGCCCATGGTCGTTAATGATTGACGGAGGCCATAGGGCGAATGAATTTAGCAATGTGGAAAGCTCGTCTGATGAATGGTACTCGTAATTCAAACAGGGCTAGTCTTTGATCACACCCCGTCATGTTGATTCTGATTAAGTAATACGTTATGGGTACATGTGTCCGTGGGATACCCGACCATTTACATTACAATTACAAGAAGTTGATTGAATGACTGGAATATTCATAGTCGAAATCGATAGCGATCCGTTTATTTTATTGTGTTTGTGTACATTGATTATGTGAAAGGAGTTTGTGTGTGTGTCGTGTATACATATTAAATGTGTGTGTGTGTGTGTGTGTGTGTGTGTGTGTGACTTATATCTATGTATGTATATTGTTTTATTAATTATCGACAAAAGTTAGTGACTCGGGGACGGAGCGCTTCGTGTATTGGCACACCAAGACTCAAAACTCTCAGCCTTTGAGTGACTCTGTAACGTCTGTCTGTGGTGTCCCATCTACATGGTTCTGAGTTCAATCCTACTGCATGACACCTTGGGGAAGTATCTTCCATTATAACCTCAAGCCAACCAAAGGCTTGTGTGTGGATTTTGTACACAGAAACTGAAAGAAGCCCGTGTGTGTGTGCGTGCATGTGTGTGTACATGCATTTGTGTATACACAGCTTTGTACATGTGAAAGAATCCCTTATTTTCTTATGGTTCCTGATCTTTTGTATAATATTGTGCAAAGTTCGAATCCTGCCCATACCAACTTCGTGTCTCATTCAGTTTGGACGAGATTTTTAAATTACAAAATTCAATTCCTGCCAACACCGGATTCAGCTTCCAACCATTTTTGGGTCGACTAAAAGTACCAGTCAATTACTGAGTCTCAGCATGTTCGACTGTTCCCTTCCTCCAAATTGTTGGCAGCCATGTGCCTTATCCTTAGGGTGGACTGGACCTATTCTAGAATAACAGCAGGGCAGAGGTTCAGACTTCTGGTCATCTGGTTAATCCTGGATCTGTAGAGTTCCTTAATTGGGCCTAGTCAGAGGCTCTTCTGTATCAGGGGGACTGCATCGTTCATGTGTTCAGACGCTCTGTATATTATGGATGCCATCATTTCATAATCTTTTCCATTTTTCTTCCTCCCCTTTTATTCCCCCCACTTTACACACACACACACACACACACACACACACACACACACACACTCATATTGCAAACAACCCTTGTAGAATCCCCTCTCTTCATATTTGGCCCCTGTGGCAAATAAATCGTTATTTTGTATGTCAACATGGTCTTGCTTTTTTAATCCCTCCCTCCCGCTCTCTCCCTCTCTATTCTTCCACCATAGAATCATCTTTTACCACATTCCACAGCCATCACCACCATCAGCATCAGCATCACCACCATCATCATTAGTCTGTTCTCCCTTGCTGTTGGTCATTTCTATATACGGCTTGTTGATGTTAACTCTATTTTTGTATAGAATTATTGATGAGCATTGTGTGTGTATGTGTGCATATCTGGATGTGTGTGTGTGTGTGTGTGCATATCTCTGTGTGTGTGTGTGTGTGTATTCTATATTTTTGTTGTTGTTTAACACAAATCCTGCCTAACTGAACATACATCTGATTAGATCAGACAACATTCAAATTATGGCCACCCTGTCAATTTTTCTTTTTTCTTTTTTTTTTTTTTTGTAAGACATTGTGTACCTAGGACTATATTATCCTGGGGTCGCCTTCACTGTTTAAGTGTGTAGGATGTGATTTTTTTTGCTGTTTTTGCAAATCAAGCAAGTTGCATGGAGATTCTCTCTCTCTCTCTCTCTCTCTCTCTCTCTCTCTAGATTTATATCTTTTCTTTATTATTTGTTCCAGTCATTAGACTGCGGCCATGCTGGGGCATTGCTTTGAATTTTAGTCCAATGAATCAACCCCAGTACTCTTTTTTTGTTTTTGGTTTTGAAGCCTGATACTGATTCTTTTGCCCAACTGCTAAGTCATGGGAACATAAACACCCCAGCACCAGTTTCCAAGCAGTGGTTGGGGACAAACACTGACAGAAAGACACATGCATGCACACACGCAGGCATATGCACACACACACACATAAACGAGGGGCTTCTTTCAGTTTCTGTCTACCAAATCCATTTACAAGACTTTGGTTAGCCCAGGGCTATAGTAGGTGACACCTACCCAAGGTGCCATACAGTGGGACTGAACCCAGAACCAGGTGATTGGAAAGCAAGCTCCTAACCACTCAGCCACGCCTGTATGCATTCGCCTTGAAGGATTTAGTCAAACAAATCGACTCCATTGCTTATTTTTTGTCTGGCACTTATTCTATTGGTCTATTTTGTCAAACTGCTAAGCTACAAGGATGTAAACACACCAACACCAGTTGTCAAGCTATAGCTGAGGACAAACACAGGACACACACACACACACATGAAAGACTTCCACACAGTTTTCATCTGGCTAATTCATTCACAAAGCATTGGTCAACCCTCACCTGGGGTAGTTTTCTACCTGGCTGGCTCCTGTCAACCATCCTACCCATGCATGCATGGAATGTAGTCGTTAAACGATAATGATGATGATTCTACTAATGATATTAAATATCTGTCAAAAAATAGAATTGGTATTTTCTGCAGATCACATTGTCTCTATAAACTTGACATATCTCAAAAAAAAAAAAAAAAAAAAAGAGAGTTTCAAGCAGGAGATTCCACAATAAAAGTGAGATTGCTTTATAAAACTGCATTTTGTAGTTAAAAATAATGAAGATTTGAATCAATATATTTAATTTCCACAAGAAAAATGTTGAAATGCAATCAGCAAACCTTTCAAACTCTTAGGTTTCTTGCTATAAGACCAACTCTACATTTTCTTGTTGTATGAATGACTTCACTGCCCCCCCCCCAACTATCGTAGAACACACCAGACTCACTGTCCTAGCAGGAAACCCTAAGTTTTTAATGGGATACTGGTTGTATGTTAAATAAACAACGCTACACATTCTACCTGCTTGGTATTGGGTATTCTTTCTTGTGTTTGTCACCATAGACATAATGAAGTTGTGTGTTGCATTTCACGAGTGATTATTATATTAAGGTGCGTTTTGTGTTACTAAGTGCATCGGTGAACAACAGTTATGCATTTGTATGTAAAGATATACCAGTGCATACGTTTGTGTGGTTGCATTGATGGGTTTGCTTTTGTTTTGTTTTGTTTTTTACTTGCTAGATCAAATGTGAGGGATTCTGTGTGTGTGTTCTGGAGGAATTGAAATGTGTATCTCTCCAGGTAGCTATTTGTGTGTGTGTGTGTGTGTGTGTGTTCATTAGGATATATATGTGTATTTGTTATGAACCCATCTCAGTATATGTATATGGCTGTACAGAATCTTCCGAAACAACTCCCTTGAAACCTGACCATTCTTTCATCTCTCCCTATCCCTCTTCTTTGTTTATCTATTCCCCCTCCTCTCTCTCATTCTCCCCTTTCTTTCACACACATTTCCCTCTTTGTTCTCTCTCTCTCTCTCTCTCTCTCTCTCCCTCTCTGCTTAACTCAGTGTTTTTTCCTAATTTAAAGCTATTGATTGTCCTGGCTATTTAATAGATTCCATTATATATTGTTCATGGTGACGGCGGCGGTGGTGGTGGTGGTGGTGGTGTTTGTTATTGTTGATGTGGTCACTATCATTGTTTGTGGTCGTTGTTGTTGTTGTTGTTACTGTAAGTTACTTTTGTTGTCAGACATGTTTTAGCATTATTGTATGTGGTGGAAGGACTGGTGCAGGGGGGGGGGGGGGTATTGCAAGATAGTGTGTGTGTGTGTGTAAATGAGAGATAGTGAATGATAATTGTGTGTGTGTATTTATGTATGTGTGTGTATTTGTGCTTGTATGCG
>NC_142948.1:38040708-38058208 GCF_046866305.1 Octopus bimaculoides | reverse complement strand
TTGAAACACAGTGTCTATTGTATACAGCAGATAGCAGATACTATGATATAAACTACAAAATCTATTTTACATTTGTTAAAATAGTATCTGCAGAAAAGAAAAAAGCAAAAAACAAAAAAAAAACAAGCAGATCATAAGATTACAACCAGAATCTTTTTGAAGACTATTTTTTGAATTGTTTTACAATTTTTTGTCTTTCTGCCATTCCTTCCTTCCCCAAGAGTCTTTATTTTTGGGAATGTCTGTATGGTCCCATACAGTTTGATATCCCTGCCATTTCTTTCACCCTTGTGTCATTGTTATGTGTCTTATAAACACATTGGAGTTGCTGGGATTCATAAACACACCCCTTGGTGTCCTTAGCATTCATTGACGCAGTCAATGTTGCCATTAGCATTCACTAACACAGTCGATGGTGCCATTGACGTTCACTGCTATTGTTAGTATTCACAGATACAGTCATCAGTCTCGTTAGTATTCACTGACATAGTCTTTGGTATTGTTGGTATGCACTGACAGTCTGAAGTCTAGGAATATGGCAGGCAAGAAAGAGACTGCTGCAGAGAAAGGCGGCAATGCTGACTTGTTGGATTTGGCCAGATCTGAGGAACTGCCACAAAGCTCTGAGATCAACAGTAACGAACTGTCTAATTCCTCAAAAAACAAGGTGGTCAGGCCAATGGACATTGATATCCAGAATGAGAGCAGTTACTATAATACATTACTTGACGCACACAGAAACAATGGTGCAAGATGCAAGACCAAAAAACTCAAACAGACACAGTTAATATGCACAAAAAAAGGGCTCTCTATAGCTATGCTTGATAACAATTCCAAGTTTGGCAAGGACCCTAATATAACCCTCCATTTCACCGACAGCAATTTGGCCAATGATAATTCTGTATGCAACACTCAGGAGAACGCCAATACATCTCTCAGAGCTAACAACTGCCAACCGAAACTATTAATGCAATCTTCATCTTTAGACAACCGAGATAGTGACAAACCAGTCGACACAAACATTTCAGAATGGTTTGTGTGTTTCATCTGTAATACTCCTAAAAATTCAGCTGAAGAACTTCAAATCCACATCAATAAAGATCATTTTGATTCTCGTTCAGAAGAAAAACGGCAAGACGACAATTTCACAACTTGCTTTCTCTGCAACCGGCAGCTAAATTCTGTTCAAGAACTTCAAGTACATATCAATCGAGACCATTTTGATTCTCCAGTGAAACCGATTGGAACTGATATTTCAGAGGCAATTGCTACAAAAGTGGCCGACAAAGACAACAAACTTGTTCGTATTGATTCAGATTTTGGACATTTTGCTTTAACCAAAGATGGTAAGGGATATTTTTGGTATCTTTTCTCCTCATTTAACACTTTCTAATTTGCTGCTGCTAAGCTCTGCATAAAACGGCAAGTTCCCAGTGGTCGACCAGGCTCCATTTGTCTGTCCTGGCTTGGTTTCCACAGCTGGATGCCTTCCTAATGCCAACCACTTTACAAAATGAACTGGGTGCTGTGTATGTGGCACCAGCACACTGGTGTTTTTTACATGGCACCAACACCAGTGGGGTTGCCAAATAATTTGCAAGACGGAAACCTCTCTGTTGAAAGAAGGAGTGATACCACAGGAAGTGGCTTGGTGCCAGGTGAGAAATTAGTACATATAATAGAGGGATAGAGAGAGATGTGGTGAGAGGTTAGCATATAATAGAGGGATAGAGAGGTGTGGTGAGAGGTTAGCATATAATAGAGGGATAGAGAGAGGTGTTTTGCTGTAGAGGAGATACTTGGCTACCCCAGTAAGAAAAGAGAGGAGAGAGATCCCTTTAATATATATGCATTATTTTTTGAGATAAGCAATATGGAATAGTGTGTATCTGTATGGACATGTTTCTCTTTATGTATGTATGTATATGATGCCAATCTTTTTATCCAAAAACAGAGCAGAATGACAGATTGATTGCAGAGATGCTTCAGAAAGAATTTGATGAAGAAATTGAATTTCGGAAATTGCAGGTATGTTATTGTTGTTGTATTTTTTGTGTTGACCATTCTATGCTTCCCATTGAAAATTCTTGGTATTTCTGCTGCAGTACAACCGCTCTGGTGCCATTGTACTTCAACTGAGGTAGTAGCAGAACTATGTTATTTAAAACAATTTCCACCTCATTCACATTTGTTAAATAAAAGAGGCCCTTCTTTGTGACATAATTCTTAATGAATTTATCCAGATTCTTGATTATTTTCAAATATATATTCTTAGAAATATGCTCAGAAAATGGTCAGTGAATGAGACAGAATTCTTCATAATGACTATTAAATCAGTGTGAAAAAAGGAAGACACAGAAGATATATTGAGATTTATGTAGGAATTATTGCAACCATCATTTGGAATCAAGAGTGACTTAGCAGAGTGTACCATGCTCTCAATAATGATTATAGGTGTCTGTGTAGTCACAAAGGCCCCTTTGATTCCTATTTTATTCTAGTGGACCTCCCATTGCCATTCAAAGTTTAAAAATTACTTTCATAGATGCTTCTTTCAAAATTCCTATTTTATCTCTCATCTCTCAAATATTCACTGATGTAGGTTTGTCATAACACTCTCTGAGAAAACATGTTTTTGTGACCAGAAACATGTTGAAGAGAAAGAAACCTAATCCTGTCTTGCAATACATACATCTAAAGCAAAAGTTTTTCCATGAACCCTTAAGATACTTCTGTGGATCCCCAATTTACTATTTTGTTTGTGTGGTGCTCCCAAAATCTTAGCTGAGAACCACTGCTTTATATAATAAGGTTAAGCCACTGGTCATTTCCGTGGTTACAACACACCATGTCAGAATTTCTAAATGCACTCAAGAACAGATAACAAACTAGGTCAGCGATTTATTTCAATACAGTGATTGGTTTTTGATTAAAAACTGGGAAGGAAAAGAACAAAAAGAACAAAAAATCTAAATGCTAACCCAATACATTTTTGAATCACCAATGTATTCAGTAAATATTTTTCACGAATCCATAATTTAATTATAAAGATATTTACTTAGAATGCTCTAGATCAGTGCTGAGATAAGGCGAGATAATTATTCCTCTACAGTTTTATTCTTTTACTGGTTTCAATCATTTGGCTGTGGCCATGCTGGGGCACCCACCTCAATAGTTTCAATCAATTCTATCTACTTTAGTGCTTATATTTTAATCTGGTTTTTATTTTAACAATGTTTCTCTTTAACAAATGGTTAAGATCCTCTTTTTGGCATTAAAAAAACACAGCTCAATACAGTGGTATACACAAATCAAGAATTTCACACATACATACATATCCACACAGATACACGTGCATGTATACATACACGCATAAATGCACAGTCAGTAACTCCCAAGTTGGGTGGCCTCCATGTTTAATCTGTGAATATTGGTTTCTTTGAAGGACATGTATGGGATGACAGAGAGAGGTAACTACAAGAAACAGTTCCATTCGAACCTCAGCCAGGCTGTACAGAGAGGGCAGATCAGTAGCTACGAATATCACATGTATACATCACAGATGTCCGAGTCTCAGTTGACGGGCATTGATGATGGAGTTTCTTGCACTAAAGGTAAAAACAAAAAGGACTACAGATTTACTGTTTTCCCTTTTGCTCACCTGTTGATTGTTGTTGTCTATATCATACAGTACTGGATCAATTATATTGGCAAGACTGGAACCAGAAATGTCCCAGATTTCTAGATTTTCTGGTTTTCTGGAGACAGTCTAAATATATAATTAAAATATAAGATAAACTGTGAAAAGTAAAGAACTAAATTGCATTTAACAGATTCAAATTCATACATTTCTAAAGCAGGATTTGTTTGATATTCATTAATCCACTTAAAATTCATAGAATCTATCAAACTGTCCCATGTATACAAGATAATGTTTATAGGATGAAATTTAAATGAAGAAAAAAATATGATTTTACTTAACAGTTACAGGTACAAATTAATACAATTCTAAAACAGATTATGTTTTAGTCTTTTTAATCTACTAAATTAAGCAACTTCAAAAACAGGGTCTCTTTACTCAATACGGAATTCCAGATTTCTGGAAGCCGGATAGGACGTCCGGTACTGTATCATTGTACTGGACTGTAATCTGTTGTGAGGTCTTCATTAGAAGTGGCAGATAACTCCTCTTATCCAGTTACTTTGGATAACAGGAGTTACCTGCCACTTCTGTAGTATATACTCAATAGAGCTCTGAGTATATCCACGACTAAAGGATTTTGGATATAATCAAAGGGTTTCTCTCTCTCATTGCTGTTTGCGACCTCTTCAATGACATGCTTTCGCTACTCCAGGTCAGCATCAGATCTGTCTTTCGATCTGTCTTTTAGTGTTAACATTTATATAAATCCCTGTGATACAACAAAGTCCGTTTCCACCCACAAGTTCACATCAAAAATCTTGTAAACCAAATATGAAAGCAAAATGTTTTATTTTATTGTTATTTTTTTGTAGGGATCATCGTAGCACTACGGGAATATTACAAGCAACACAGCAAAAACAAAGATGTTTGGTTATGTTCAGATGTCGACCATTATGGTGGTTCGTTTGGAGATACCGGATGGGGATGTGGCTACCGAAATCTGCAGATGATGCTTTCCAGCCTGGCCAAAGAGTCCGTTTATCAGAACTTGCTCTCCGATGACTACAAATGTACCTACCTTGTTTTTTATATTTATTTATTGCTATTGATATTATTACAATTATTGTTATTATTATGGGGGTGAGCTGGTAAAATTGTTAACACTCTGGACAAAATGCTTAGCAGCATTTCGTTGATCTTTACGTTCTGAGTTCAAATTTCATGATGGTTGAATTTGCCTTTCATCCTTTTGGGGTCAGTGAAATAATACCAGTCAAGTACTGGGCTCAATGTAATATAACTTCCCCAACACTTCAAAAACTGATGGCCCTATGCCAAAATTTCAAACTATTATTATTATTGTTAAGGCAGCGAACTGGCAGAATCGTTAGTACGCTGGACGAAATGCTTGGCGGTATTTCACCTGTCGCTACATTCTCAGCTCAAATTCCATTGAGGTAGACTTTGCCTTTCATCCTTTTGGAGTTGATAAAATAAATACCAGTTGAACACTGGGGTCAATGTAATCGACTCATTCCCTCCCCACCAAATGGCTGCCCTTGTGGCAAAATTTGAAACCATTATTATTATTATTATTATTATTGTTATTATCATGGTGGTGAGTTGGCAGAATGGTTAGCATGCTGGATGAAAGGCTTTGCAGTTTTTCACTCATCTTCACATTCTGAGTTCAAATTCCTCTGAGGTTGACTTTACCTTTTATCGTTTTGGAGTCGATAAAATAAGTACCAGTGAACCAATGGGGTTGATGTAATTGACTTATCCCCTTCCCCAAATGGCTGCCCTTGTGGCAAAATTTGAAACCATTATTATTATTATTATCATTATTATTATTATTGGTATTATTATTATTATTATTGGTATTATTATTATTATTATTGGTATTATTATTATTATTATTGGTATTATTATTAAGGCAGTGAGCTGGCAGGAGCATCAGCACACCAGACCAAATGCTTGGCAGCATTTCTTCTTGCTCTACGTTCTGAGTTCAAATTCCGCTTTGGTCCAATTTGCCTTTTATCCTTTTGGTGTCAATGAAATAAGTAGCACTCAAACACCGGGGTCAATGTAGTCGTCTCCTCCAAAATTGCTGGCCTTGTGCCTTTTGTAGAAAGATTCATTATTGTTGTTGTTGCAAAAGTGTAACAAATTTCTTCAAACTTACTTTCCCATGACTGCAGCTGGGCAATTTTTGTCTGTCATTTATATATTCCCATGATATTTAATACAATACATCCACACATCCACACATATCATCCAGACATACGTATTTATATAACTCTATGTTTTTTGCTTGTTTCAGTCATCAGACTGCAGCCATCCTTCAAGAATTCTTTTTAAGTCAAACGAATCGACTCCAGTTCTTTTTTTATATCGGTTGCTTCATTTATTACAACCTCATGACTATTTCTGACATTTGCAGCAAAGAATGGTCTGGTGGCATCGATAAAACGGTTGCAACAGCTGATCGAAAGGGCTTGGCAGCATGGGTTCGACCAGCAAGGGGCTGAACAATTGGGCAATAAACTTGTGGACACAAGGAAATGGATTGGCGCCACAGAAATTGTTGCTATGCTGTCTTCATTGAAGTTCAAGTAAGTTAAATGGCTTAGACGTTGTTTTATCTTGTTCCAGTCATTGGAATTGGATGGTGGCCCTGCTGGAGCACCACCTTGGCATATTTAGTTGAACGAATCAAAAACAGTGCGTAATTTTGGTGTCTGGTGCTTATTCGTTTGGACTCTTTTGCCAAACTGCTATGCTACAGGGATGTAAACAAACCAATATCAATTGTCAATTGGGGGACAATCACACACACACACACACACACACACGCACACGAACACACACATGCACATGAACGCACACACACACACGAACGAATGCATGCACACACTAGTGTATGTACATACATGCAGACACAAATACACACACACACACACATATACACACACACTTGCATGCACATGTGTACAGACACACACATACACTCACAAACACACACACACATGCATACAGACATAATGTATATTTGAACCGTTTCTGATTTTACCATGGACAGGTGCCGTTTGATAGACATCCATTCTCCAACTGGACAGCCAGAGACACACCCTAGAATGTTCCAGTGGATTCGAGATTTCTTCAAAAGGAAGGATTACCACGAGTTTCGCTCCCCCCTCTACTTACAGTATCAAGGTAAGCTGTGCGTCACCTTCCCCACCATCGTCATCAACTCCACCTCCGACTCCACAGCCTTGGATATAAGGGGGTCGTTGTGAGACTGAGTAGCATAAGCAGAATGCAGGTTGGCATGGCTGTGTGGTAAGAAGTTTACATGCCAACCATGTGGTTTTGGGCTCAGTCCTACTGAATGGCACAAGTTTAAAATTTTTTTTTTTTTTTATTATTGCTCCCGGCCAATTGTGAGTGGATTTGGTAGAGAGAAACTGAAAGAAGCCCTTCCTGCTATTACATCTTAGATGTAACCTTACGTTAAGGATCGGCAGTATCTTTGCTCACAACTACATAGGCAACTAAGACAATTTTCAAAAGCATGCTCCATGTTTGCTTGTGAAAGTTTGAATTGAACCCATGACATTTTGAGTGGTAGCCAAATAACCTAACCACTCAGCCACATTGATGGATTCAAGCTGCATCTGTTGGATGTGTGATGCACACACTCATACATACACACACACACGCATACACAAATATATATAGGTATATATACATACATACGCGCAGACATATACAGAAATATATATATATATATATATAGAAATATATCCAGCATTAAAAGCAGTGCTCCAGCATGGCCACAGTCAAATGACTGAAACAAATAAGACTACACACATACATACATGATGGTGGGCTTCTTTCAGTCTCCCAAATCCGCCCACAGGGCAAGGTACTTGCCTAAAGGGCCTTACAGTAGAACTAAACTGAAAACCATGTGGTTGCAAACCACTGTCACCACCCCACTTTTCTTTGTTCATTGTTTTCTATTTTCTGAAGGTAATTCTCTTTGATCTCCATTTCCAGGTCATAGTCAGACAGTGATTGGTGCTGAGACTTCTCGACAAACAGGTGCCATTACATTATTGATATTGGACCCGGCCAGTAGTAAGTCCCACATGAAGAAACTCAAAGCCCAGACGACGCCAGCCTTGATGCAGCCTCTACGCAAATACCTAAACAACATGACTAAAGACCAATACCAGATTGTCGCAGTTGTCGGAACCCTCACTGACCAAGAATGGCACGTTAGTAGATTTATTTGTTCTTCTTTTTGTGAATGTGGGTGTGTGTTTGCATGTATGCACATACATGTACGTATATATGCATATACTCATTTATTATTTGTATTATATATATATATATATATATATATACACACACACACATTTTGGTATATACACTTCTGAATTGAAGTTTCTTTTGTTGTGTTTTCATTTCTTATGCTCAACTTTGTCTGCTAACGAAATTAATTACTGTGTAACAAGTTCCAACTGCAATTATGTTTAAATGAATACCTGTAAACACTTTTTTTATTATTATTCACTGTTGCAGGCTAGCAAGACTTTAAAATCCGAGAAACTCACTTGAAATTGTACATTGACCATCACGACTACCACCACCACCACCACCACCTCCTCCTCTAACACCAGCCAACACCAATGTCACTATGGCTAATAACTGCTAAAACCAACACCACCACCGACCTCCAACACCTTGTTATTGTTTTTGTTATGTTTTCCTTATTATTATTGTTGTTGTTTGTTCGTTTGTTTTTGACAACTTCTGCCTCTGCACACCGAATCTACAACTTTCCACCTATTTGCCTTCTCTTCGATGTCCGTCACCCAACACAAATAAAATGGATGGAACGAACTTAACATAAAAAAAAAAAAACTAAAATAAAACATATGGTTAACTTATTTTATATCTCTATTGCTGAACATTAGCAGCAGAAGCAGCAACCGTTTGTTTCAATGGAACTAATCACTGGTCTGGTTGACTGTGTTTTCAAATATGCCGAAAATTACAAGGGAGTGTCTGTAGCTCGGTGCAGAACAAATATCAACAGGAGACTTCATTAAAAAAAAATGGAAAAATGGAAAAAAACTAGTATATTATTTATATATAATTTTTGCATCTTGGTTTCTTGCTGATGTTTACATCCATTGCATAAATATACATATGTATGTACAAATATATATATGTATATACATAGAAATAATTTATATTAACATATACGTGCATATGTATATGTGTTTGTACATACACATATATATGTAGATGTATATGTGTATATATATATATATATATATATATATATATATATATACATACATACATGTCTCTGTGTGCATATACATATATATATATATATATATATATATATGTATGTATATGCATGCATGTACATTGGACTTTTGCACTGTTCCCTTCTACCAAATTCCACATGCAAGACATTGGTAAACTCGCAAAGGTTACATATGGTAGAAGACACTTGCCCAAGGTGCTGTGCAGTGAGATTGAATCTAAACCTGTAATGGTTGCAAAGAGAATTTTTAAACCAAAACAGCCATGTCTGCACCCATTCCATTGTTTTTTTTGTTTTTTTTTCCTTTCTGACCCTCCCCCACCTCTCCTTGTGCTAATTATTCTGTGATAAAATCTGCAATTTACTTCTGAACAATACATTTTACATTTTACCACATGTATTCATATTGTTGTTGTTGTTGTTATTCTGAAAGTTTTCGTTGGTTTTTTTTTTTCGGTTTTTTTTTCCATTAAATGAATAAAAGTTTATTCTTTACTTAAAACTATTTCTCTTTGTGTATTCTATGCTTCATCTTTTACTTATTTTATCCCCTCAACTCCCCTGCTTTTTTTTTTTTTTACTATAGTTTTGTTTCTCCTCCATGCAAAACACCTGTTTCTGTCCCCAGCTAATCATACTCGAACCTCTCGTCACCCTAATATAAAGCCCACCTCTCTCAATACTACTCAGTCCTCAATCAAAGGATTTTGTCTTACAAGTGCCATCCACATCCTCTTGAATGACATGCCATCTCTCCACCAGATCGGTTTCAGGTCAAGCAATCAATTAGTTCGTTGGTTAAATAGCTAACCAATTAGTTCAATTTCACTTCATTATTTGTCAGTGGTGTGTTTATTTATATTGTACAAATAGGTGTCCTCACCTTTGTTGTTACCACAATGTTTCGGCTGATGTACTCTCCAGCCTTCCTCAGGTGTCCTGGTGGAATTTCAAACCAAACCTGTTATTTGACTAATGGGGTATTTTGTTCTCATTCCTAAGGTATTTTTTGCTGATGTTATTATTTATTCAAGTCACTGCTTGGGATTGAACCTAGAATTTTAAGGTTAGTAACCCACACTTTTAACCTATCTGTTTGATGTAAATAATTCTTCATCTCTAAAATATAGAACAGTGTGTTTACCATTGGCACAATGACCCTACTAAGATTTAAAAAAAAAAAGTGATAATTCATATAAGAATTATAGGCAAAGGCATGGCTGTTTGGTAAGAAGCTTGCATCCCAACCACATGGTTCTGGGTTCAGTCCTGCTGCATGGCAAGTGTTTTCTATAGTGTCAGGCCAACCAAAACCTTGGTACTTGCTCTGTTGGTCTATTTTGCTGAACTGCTGAGTTACAGGGACATAAACATACCAACACCGGTTGTCAATGGTGGTCGGGGACAAAGACACACATACACAGCCACAGTCTAACCCATGCCAGCATGGAAAGCAGACATTAAATGATGATTTTATATATAAATATATATAATGAGCTTCTTTCAGTTTACAAGGTTTTGGTCAGCTAGAGGCCATCGTAGAAGACGCTCATCCAAGATGCCATGCGGTGGGACTGAACCCAAAAATATGCTTGGGAAGGAAACTTCTTACCACACAGCCACTAGTAAACAAAAAGGAAGAAACAATGAAATTTTAAATATATTTATTTAAACCAATTCTAAGTGACAAACATTGAGATAATTAGCTGAGAAATTATTAAAAAAAAAAACAGCTAAAATGTTTCGTTAAAACAAAACCAGGTGAAATAGAAATTCAGTGATGCTTATTATTATTATTATTATTATCATTGTCCAGTATGTTGTAGCCCTTGACAGCCATTGATATGTTTTATTTGCAAGATTTTGAGCCAATAATTGGTCTGTGAAGCACAACTCTGCAGCAGAGTGGACAGGAGCAATGGAAAATGAAGTGTCTTGCCCAAGGACATATTGCATAGATCAGCTAGTCCAGGAATTAGGCCCACGGCCTAATAAGTGTTAAGTCAGACAGCTTAACCACCGGGCTAAAATACCCCAAATAAGTACTCCAGATAACATTTGGAATAGAAACTCAATCTAAAGGTGATTCTTAATAAAATTATACCAAAACAACAAAACAAAAGGACTTCTTTGACCCTTTTGTTAACCATATTCTGTGCCATAGACTGCCTTTGTTTTAGATCAATTTGAAAATGGTGAAGAATTTAACAAAATAACTTTGCCAATATCAATGAGGTGTTTGAAACATAAATTAACATGAAATTTTAATGGTAACTTTTAACTTTAGATTACTTTACATAGGAAGTTTCTGTTATTTAGAACCAAGGGTGGTAACAGCTTCATTGATATCAAAAGAGTTACAAGAGGTGTGTGTGTGTATAAATATATATACACATCCCAACATTTTCTGCATAGCCATTTATATATATGTGTGTGTGTGTGTGTGTATATTCGTTGTTAGTGATGGAAGCAATATTAGTTCAAAATAGCATTTTCTATATCTTACTTAATGTAGGTATACTGCAGAAAACAAAAATAGACTGCTGTATTCATTTTGAAAAAGCATCTCATCTAGACATACAGTTCTAAAAGGCACAGAAGAATATCTGTGGAAGAGATGAAAAGTGCCCAGCAGCTGAAAGATTGGGTATTTACCCTTATAAGATGGAAAAAAAAGTTGCGAGCAGCTGGCTTATATATATATAAATATATATCCCAACATTTTCTGCAGGGCCATTTATTGGGCTTTTTTCTGTTTCCTTTCTCAACAAGTTTTGTATGTCTCTGATGAGAATTGCTATAGCTTAACTAAGTTAAATAATTTCATTTAACAAAGAAAAAAAAAAACAACTCCATCCAAGCTCATCATAATTGTCCACAAATGACATCTTTTGTGACCAAAACCTGTCTATATGTGTGATATAGAAAATAATTACAATTATATATCGTCATAAAACAATTGTATGGTTATGATTGTATAAACGCAAAACCATTTCAGTAATGTCTGACATATATTTGAACCTGTAAAAGCTTTTCACAGCAGTTTGTCATGGAGAAAAAAATTATCCTTGCTTAAGACAAAAAAAGTGATAAAACACCATAGATTTAACAATATATTTCCTTCTAACTTTTGCATCCATTTTTCTAAGCTTTATATCAGAGATTTGGTTTTCTATTTTCTTTTTCTGTTTTGTGTGATGTTCGTTTTGTAAAGAAACAACTGGTTTTATAGCTGGACAATACCCATTATATGGCTACCAACCTGACTGAAGTGTGTTCATGTGTGCATGTGTATCAGACAGGCAAATCTGGAGCAAACAAAGTGAGATTCTTTGCTCAGGAGCAGAACACAATGGCTGAAGTGTAAGTTCTGAGTGCATGACTCTATGGACAATGTTCTAGAAACTTTTGCTTCATACTCAATATATATGTACACACACACACACACACACACACACACACACACATATATATATATATATATATATATATATATATATATATATATATATATATATATACACACATACACACTCGTGTGTGTGTGTAATAAGCCAAGATAAAAATTGTTCAATCTAAATGATGCATGTACGTATGTATACATACACACATACACAAATTTAAATATACATCTATATTTATACACACACACACACACACACACACACACATATATATATATTTAAATTTGTATGTATGTATGCATATCTATATATATATATATATACATATAATATCAAGAGTTTCCATATGTAGCTGATATATATTCATTGTTAATGAAATACAGATGATGCAGCTAAATATATAAACAAGATCCTTTTTGTTTTACTACATATATATATTTATATATATATATATATATATATATATATACGTATAAATATATATATATATATATGATGTATATATATATATATACACACATGCAAATACATGCACATTCAGACATAAAGAAGAAATAAAGACAAAATGTTTGTGCAGACCATGTGCAAAAATGTGGATAAAATTTTAAGATTTCCAATACAAATTTACATCTAGTCTCTGAAAAAAAAAAAAAAAAAACAGTAAAAAAAAAATTGCTGGAAATGTACACAATTGCTTTTTCTATCTCCCAAACATTTAAATCAGAAAATTAATTACAATGATTTTAAAAAATAAAATAGTATTTCATTTCAGAAAAAACTTATTTTTTTTCTGGTTTGATATTCAATTTGAACTCTTCGAAAAAAAATGCCTACTTCAAAGAAAAATGGAAATAATACTGTTTTTGATGTATTTCTGTGGTTTTTTCTTTCTTTCATTATTTGATGAAACTGTTGGAGTAGGACTTTGATGACAGAGTGACGGTACCAAAATCACTTGAGTTTCTCAATGTCCTGAGAAATAATGCAAAAGATTAGTGTGATTAATGAAAAAATGATTAATAATTTAGAAGACAATGAAAATGTGGCAGTGAAGAACATGATAATTACAAATAATAAGTCCTGGGGTCGATTTGCTCGACTACAGGTGGTGCTCCAGCATGGCCGCAGTCAAATGACTGAAACAAATAAAAGAATATATACAATGAGCTTCTTTCAGTTTGCATCTACCATATTTACTAAGAAAGCTTTGGTCAGCTCAGAGAGCTATAGTAGATGCCATGCATTAGGATTGACCCCGGAACCATGTGGCTGGGAAGCAAACTTGCAAACACACAGCCAAGTGTTTGTGCTATGTTGAATTTGATTGTCTTTTACATGTTCAGACTTGAAAAGACAGACACACTAGAAAGTGTCTGGAGAGAAAAACTCTCCTTACAGACAATATGTGAGAATGGGCAATGAATGACATCATTAAAGCATTTCTGTGTCATTATATATCATCAGCAACAGATACCAAGTCATCCTTCATAGCCACTAAGAAGAGCAACTGGAACATTCGCTGACACGCACAAAGCTTTGTCAAGCTGTAATTAATTAATTAGAGACACACCAAGCAGCTTTGAATGAAATGTGAGTACAACCATATTTAACATGTGGGCACTCAGAGGCCCAATAAACCTATTGCAAGTTTTTCATCATCTGTAAAATAGTTAAAGAAAGACAAAGGACCCAAAGGAACACTTTACAAAACAGAGAATCCATTCTGTATGTTGAGGGTGAGTGCAGTTATCTTACCTCTTGGACAACTTCTTTTAACTTTTGATAAGCTTCATCACATTTGTCATTTACAATGATATGGTCATAGACATTGGGTTGCTTGGCTGAAAGAAAGAAGGAAGGGAAAATATTAAAAAAACCCTTATTACACAGGCATATCATGTGGGATTAAACTTGTGCAAGTATGACTATGGGGTTAAACAAGTGTATATATGACAGTATGATTAAGCAGGCATAGGGTATGGCTGGGGAGTTAAAAGATTGTAGCAAGTCTCCATTTGAAGAGAAACCAGTTAAGAGCCACATATTAGGTAACACATCTCTATTTGGTAGAGATAAAGGCATCCCGAATATTATTTCAGCAAGTTTAAAGTGATTTCTTTTGTGCCGTCAACCATTTACCATTTCTGTGGTGCCCCCCTCCTTCCCTTGATGCCCTAAGTACGTGCTTATGCTGTTTAATGGTTAATCCAGTGCTGTACACACATACACACACATGGTTGGTTTCCATCAACTAAGTTCCACTCATTAGTCAAACCAAGGCACTTGCTCAAGGTACCACTCATTGGAATTGAACCCATGACCACATGGTTGCCTGGTGACACTTCTTAACTACACATCTATATTCCAATGCATTTATATTCCTGTGATCTTTCACAACAAGCTCCATCTGTAACAAACAAACAATAGCCAAAATACTTACAATATTCTAAGGCTTCATTTGCCGTATCCAACCGTTTCTGCAGGGATTCCTCAGTTTCGGTTTTTCTGTCTCTCAGTCTCTTTTCCTGGAAATAGTCCAAACAATTTAAATCAGTAATTAATGATAGCATTGTGTGTGTGTGTGTGTGCATGCATGTGTATGTGTGTGTGATCGTCACCATTACCATCATTGTTGTTTTAACATCCACTTTTCCATGCTTGCATGGATCAGACAGGGTTTTATTGAAGCAGATTTCCTATGGCTGGATGCCCTTGCTGTAGCCAACCTTCACCTGTTTCCAACCAAGGTAATATTTCCACACGACCAGACATGTTTTCCATGGAAGATTGGAAACAAACGACCCTGCATTTATGTCAGTGACTGTCATTTACAGCTGTCATACAACATCAACACAAACGGACACCAACACACAGCAAAAACAGCAAAAAGTACAACTGACCAGGACTTCTATAGACGGTGGCTGTACAAATATATATTTTGCATTCAGACCAGTGGTCTTGATGCTTTTCACACCATTGATTTCTACATCGAGAATACATATTCGTCCTGTCTTTTGGATTTCTTCAACTGCTGCTTTACTGAAACAAGGAAAGAAAGAAAAAAACAGAAATGAGAAAATTCAATTTCTTTATCTGGTGCAAAAAGGAGGAGCAGGAGGAGGAAGAAGAAGAATCAACCACCACCACCACCACCACCATCATTTTTATATGTCTGCTTTTGATGCTGACATGGCCTAGACGTTTGAAGGATGATGCTTTAATCCAGTGTCTCAGTTTGGCAAGGTTTGGGAAGCTGAATGTCCTTCCTAATGCCAACCGTTTTACGGAGTGTGTTGGATTTCTTTTTTTCTTTTGTCTTTTTTGCACCAGCTTTAGTGAGGTTGTTTTGTAACTTAGTACCTTACAAGTCTAAAGAACTCTCTAGACTTGAGAGGAAGAAAAAGAAATGGAGTGATGGTTGCTGTATGCAAGGTGTGGAGAGGTTAAAGCATATAGAGAAGTGTAAGGAACAGGTTTATTGTTGCAGAGCAGATGCAATTCATGGCCACCTCACATTTTACATCTTTGTGTTTTGTTTTTTTCTTACTGGAGTGGTGCCAAAAAGTCAAAAAATGATACAAAAAGGTTTCCAGAATGAGATCATTTGGCACAGCCATTCGGACACAGATGATTCAGTACAACTGCCTGGATATTCTGCTTGCTTTGGTCAGCAGTACTTTTTAGCACCAGATGCAAACACACATGTACATGGACAGAAATATACACATACAGACAGCAAGAGTTAGAGAGAGGAGGGAGAGAGCAAGAGAAAGAAAGAAAGAGAGAGAAAGAGACAGACAGACTGAGTGAGACAGCAAAAACAAGAGAAACATCAAAATGTAAGAAACATTAAGCCTTTAATTTTTACATTATATTCTCTCAATGCTTATTTATTCACATTGTTTTGAATTAATTATGCATTATGTCATCATTTTCAGATTTCAATGATGTGAGTATACATTTTTACAATGACATTGTAGGGTAGGTGAGAGAAGCAAGATCTGGCCAGTTTAAACGTAAAATAAATAGAATATTTGAACTGGATATGGTCAGTTTAAATGCTGAAGAGTTAAAAAGTCTAATGTCAAATGAGTCAACATCAAATCAGTAATACCAAATAAGCAACACCAAAATGGCTGTGCCAAAACATTTCATACCCTAAATTTTTGGTTGAAATCTTAAAAGCAAAGTAGAAAGTATGCAAAAAAAGCCCTTGTATTAATTGCTAAACTTAAAAATAATGTAATTAACAATGACTGTTTAGAGCACAGGAGCCATGTTGTAAATGCAAAACAATAAAAAAAAAGGACGTTTTCTCACGAAGAGAACTTGTTCTGCACTTTTTTCTTATGATATCTACTCACCTTGTACCATAGTAGTTTCCAGAAAACATGGCGCTTTCCAAAAACTTTTTGTTCTGTATCATCTCTTCAAATTCTTTATGAGTGACAAAGTGATAATCTGGAAGAGAGATTGATTTTACAATTTTGTGCAATCAACAAAAATCTATTTTTTCTTGAAAAATCCAGGTTTTTTTCCTGATCTTGCCTAGTAGATAGCATGTTGGGCTTACAATCATAAAATTATGGGTTCAATTCCTGAACAGGGTGCACAATGTGTCCTTGACCAAGGAATTTCATTTCATGCTACTCCAATTTACATAAGATGAAAATGAGCACCCAATGTGTTCATGTGCAGCTCTTCTTCCATCCATTTGTCATGTCTTCGAAGTTTCTCTGTATTGTGAATGGAAGAGCAAAGAGGATGTCTATGCCTGCTTGTCACTACATAGGTACCTAAACCAGTTAGTGAAAGCACGGTATATTCAACAGGGTAACATTCACTTGTGAGTGACAGCTGCGGGTTTTGCTTCCAGAAGGCCACAGAATCCCTGACCCTTACTTCATACCCTACAACTGAAACTAATTTCTGGCTCCATTTTTACCTAGAAAGCCACAACTCTGAGGAATCTTCCACGGCTGCAGTCCTCAACCACATTTTGCACCACAGACCTGTTTCATGCAAAACAATTCTTCCATGGAACAAGAAATTATGCACATAACAAAATGCAATAAAATGCATAATATATAATTTAATTAATAC
>NC_142948.1:38030708-38038208 GCF_046866305.1 Octopus bimaculoides | reverse complement strand
TGAAGACAACAGTTTGGCCAGAAAGTACTCTGTGTCCATACTGAAAACATTTGTCTTACCTTTGCCATCAACTTCGCCAGGCCGTGGTTTCCTTGTGGTATCTGCAAGAGGAAGAAAACCAAAAGATTTTACAGAGGTAAGGAACATATCTTGATTTGTTTATTTATCTCAAGTAACTTGACTAAAATAACTGTCACAGTTTGTTCAGTTTTGTTTTTGCTAATTTTTGTCTACAAGGGATTGAGGTTGGGGTGGACAGTTAGTCTATCATCACTTGGTATCAGACCACATCCTGGTTCTTGGGTGTACTTAACCAGGTTTACACTGTTGCAACTAGAAGTGCATGGCTTGGTGGGTAGTGTGTTAGACTCATGATCATAAGATTCCTGAACCAGGAAAACACTTCATTTCACGTTGCTCCAGTCCACTCAGCTGGCAAAAATGAGTAACCTTGCAACTGAGTTGCATAGTGACTATGAAGAGGTTGTTTCTCACAAGTGGCTTTACTAACATTTTTATAGTATTGCGAAGTAGTGTGCTCCAGCTAGTGCAGTCAGCCTTGAGATGGATAAGTTAGAGAAAGGAGGAGGCAGTGGAAGAGAGGGAGGGGAGGAGAAACGTATAAGAGAGAGAGAGAGAGTGGTGAAGGTAAGGGGGAAAAGGGGAGGAGGAGATCAATGAAGGCCATTGATTGCCATAATTATCAATAACAAAAAGTGGATGCTTTAGTGTGAACACTGAACACACAACTAATCTGGCTGGATTAAGCAGATTATGTAGATATAGGAACTCGTTTCTTTTTGGCACAGTATGATTGCGACACGAGGGTTCACAGAGAATGATGTGTGTTTAGATGTACTAGAATTACTCATAGACTAATCAAACTATTTTATACCTGATTTTAAAATGAACAACAAAAAGAAAACAGAGGTGCAACTTATATATAACTAAATATATAACTATATATATAAATGTATATGCAACTATATATAGAACTAAAACTATGAAGGGATTTAAAGCTTTGTAGCAAGATTTAGCATTGAATTAGGGGCGTGACTTATACACAAGTAAATAAAGTAGGTAGGTGGTGTAGGCCATGGGTGGGTATTTAGACCGATTCGTGGAGCAGGAATGACTGTGTGGTTAAAAAGGTTTGCTTTCTGACCACATGGTTTCAGGTTCAGTTCCATTGTAAGGTACCTTGGGCAAGTGTCACAATGTAATATTTTGCCATAGCCAGACATGTTTTACATGGAAGACTGAAAACAAACAACATCACTATGACTCTACAATGCTTGTTTACAACCATCACATGGTGTTAAGACAAGAATACACACACACACAGACACACACACACATGTATAAATACAATGTGCTTCTTTCAGTCTCCAACTACCAAATCCACTCACAAGGCTTTGGTCAGCCCTGGGTTGCCGTAGATAGCACCTGCCCAAAGTGTCTGAAAAGAAAAATACAGGATGATAGACCTTCAATTATAGGGCTGCTGGATCAGGGATGACCTGGAACCCAAAAGAGGAGAAGTTTGCAACAGAATATTAATAATAATAATAATAAAGTGTTATACTCACGAGAAACACTGAATGCAAAGTTTGTCGGATAATCTTTCATGAGTAAATGAAGCAAGGTGCTCTTGCCAGCCCCAGAAGGACCACTAATAACAATTGTCTTTATGTTGCTCATCTTCAGTGCAGTACTGGAGAGGGATGCTGCCAAGAAGAAAGAAAATATTAACTGTTGTTACAAGAAAAGTAAATGTTAACACGTTGTCGTCATCAGCAGCAGCATCAACATCACAAACACCATCACCATTACCATCATCATTTTTACCACGGTCACAACTACGACCACCACCACCACCACTGTCACCACCATCATGACTAAGAATCATCATTGCAGCCACCATTACTCCCCACCACCCCCACCACCCCACCCATCATTGCCTTCACCATTTTTATGTCTATTTTATCGATGCCGACAGGGATTAGAGATATGTGTGTTTAGAGATATGAATATGTTGAAAAGACTACCGGAGATTCTTCAACAAGATGTGTGTTGTTCTGGGAGGAGCTGAAAGACAACTTGGAGACTGTGTCAGGGTGAATTCAAAACCTTGTCTGCAGACAGAACTAACCGTGGTACCATGGCCATATGGTTGCTAAGTCTTGAAGGAATTAAATAGCAACAGCATTGCTTTAATATTTCCTTTGCGGGCATGTTTAAATAAGCTACTGTAGCAAAACATTATGTTCACTCTCTGTACACTCCAGCCATACCCACCCCCCAGCACCAGCTCCACTAATCCTACGTCAAAAGAATCTTGGCTTACAAAAGATATTCTTCATTCATTTTAGAACAAAACAAAAATCACTTCAATCACAGAAAAGTGTGTGTGTGTGTGAGTGTATGTATATGTATACACACACACACACACATTCATATTATACATGCATGTGTATGTGTGTGTATATGTGTGTGTGTATACATATAAGTGAAGAGAACAATGAGAAAAAATGTACCAACCAGATTAGTGAAACAAGAGAAAATAACTTTTCTATAGACCTAATTATGAAATGAGGTGATTAAGATATACGAGGACTATCAATAGCAATGGAAGAATAAATACTGCAGTATATGTACATGATGATGATGATGATGGCGGAAAATGATGGTGATGATGGGGATAACGATAAAAATGATAATGACAATGGCCATTGTGACGATGATGATGGTGATGATGGCAGTGATGGTATAAGTACACTGACAACAACAACAACAACAACATGAACCAAACCCTCAAAGAATGAGGAAAAGTAAAAGCTTTTCTCAGAAATGAATTAATGAAAGATACTTTATTGTTCCAGGAAAAAAAAACAGTAAAAAAAAGGATTTTTCAATATGTAGAGTGAATGTAATTATCTACTAATTGGTCTTAATGATGAATGAAATGAAAAAACAGTTACAAAGGAATAAGATCTATATTACTGAATATTAAGAGAGCAATGGAAACAGATTAAATGGACACATGTGCAGGCACGGCCATGTGGTTAAGAAATTGGCTTCTCCCACTGCATGGCACCTTGGGCAAGTGTCTTCTACTACAGCCTCAAGTCAAGTAAAGCCTTGGGAGTAGATTTCGTAGACAAAAACTGAAAGAAACCTGCTGTGCATGTATGTGTATATAATGTACTGTTCCGTGATGGTAAAATCAACAAAAACAGATGTGCCATCTGGTGAAAGACAAATATTTAACCCTTTTGTTACCAAACCAGCTGAAACCAGTTCTGGCTCTGAGTACAAATGTCTTGCTTTCGTCGTCATAAGTTTTGAATTAAAATCTTCCACCAAAGCATATGTATACATGTATATATAATTCTGTGTATATATGTGTGCCTGAATGTGCATTATGTTTAAATGTATGTCTGCAGAGGTGCATGCAAAATGAACACCCACATACAGACTCATTGTTTTTAAAAACATTAATTAAAAGTATTAATTAAAAGAATTGTTTTGGAACTTCGCTTAAACAGCAGCACAATTTCATGGCTTCGATTGTATGGTGAGGCTCCAGTTTGGGACTTCTGGAGTTGTGGGGGAGCATGAAATCACCACTCAATTTACCATTACTCCCAGGTCCTTTCTGATCCAAAAAGGTAGCACCTATCAGAATCGCATCTATGGGTTAAATGGACATCCCAGGGGTAGAGGAGACTTGCGTTATTTTTGACAAAGCCACGAGGACGCCAGCTCTTGTAGAAGAAAGATCCTCTGGCATAAAACTTGTCAAAATAGCTAGCAGTCATCTTTGCAATGCTTGTTACTGGAACCTTCTATGGTGACCAAGAGTATGGCAAAAGCACTGTACAAGCTTTTGTCAGTTAACCCTTTATCATTTAAACCAGCCAAAATATTCTGCCTGTTTTATGTTCAAACTGGCCAGATCAGGCCTCTCACACTTACCCTCCAATGTCATTCTAAAACTAAACAATCACATCACTGAAGTCTCAAAGTGATGAGATAAAGCACGATTAATTCAAAACAATGTGAATAAATAAGCATTGCATTTGTCAGATTAATCTGAATATGGTAAAGGATTCAATCCAATGATGTACAGATGTCTCATCATTTCATTTCTTCATCCATTTTGTATCTCCTCATGCAAAATGGATGTGTATATTTATATCAGTGCACGTGCAAGGATATAAGTAAATCGGAACAACCAAGCTGAATGTGAGCTGGCTATCATCTGACAAAATGAGGCAATCATATATATATATATATATATATATATATGATTTATTGAAGCTGAATGTTTATCTAGTGGCTCAAGTTTCATACAACTGCAATCTTTGTGTGTGCATGTGGGGGGGGGAGTATCAAATAAATCTCTGTGTGTATGTGATATATAATATATATGGGTGTGTCAAATGAAAATGTGTGGCAGTAAGACAGAGAGAAAACGATAAAAACAAGGAAGGAAAAGATATTTATACCACCACCACCACCACCACCACCACCACCACCATCATCATCATCATCATCATTTAACGTCCGTTTTCAATGCTAGCTTGGGTTGGACAGTTTGACAAGAGCTGGCCCAGCTAAAGAGCTGCACCAGGCTCCATGTCTGCTTTGGCATGGTTTAAGATAACAATAAACACACAGAGATTGTGATTTCAATGTATATTTCAGACTGAATTAGAGCTGCACAACAATAACAACAACAACAAACCTCGTTAACAGTGAAGCAACAAGAGTTTAGGTCAGTGGTCCTCAACGAGGGTCTATGACCTTTGGAGGGGGCCATGTAAGATTTTGTTGTTAAAATTTATGAACAATAAATAGGTTATACGTCCACAATACACAAAATATTTTAACAACTTTTTTTTTTGACACAATTTCTAATAATATTTAATAAGCACCATCCAAGCGTGGCCGATGCCAGTATCGCTTGACCGGCCCCCGTGCCGGTGGTACGTAAAAAGCACCCACTACACTCTTGGTGTGGTTGGCATTAGGAAAGGCATCCAGTTGTAGAAACGTTGCCAGATCAGATTGGAGCCTGGTGCTGCCTTCTGGCTCGTCAGCCCTCAGTCAAACCGTCCAACCCATGCCAGCATGGAAAGCGGACGTTAAACGACGACGATGATGATATTAGAGAAATAGCAGCCAAATCCGCCCTAAATAAAAACCGATTGACTTGAAAAAAAAAAAAAAAGAGAACACATTGGGATAATATAGTCCTAGATATGCTATGTTCGAAAAACAAGTGGAAATGTCATGGTTGGAATACCTTTAATCATAGGTCTGCAGAATCATCACTGATCCAGGAGATCTATGATTCCTAAACAATATCGGCGGCCTCTGTGAAGTCGATCGATATGCTAGAAATAGCAGCCAAGATCTCGACTCGCACATCACATCGTAATGTCTTTTTTTTTTTTAAAGAAAAGTGATACACATTGAACAAAATAGAGCTAAAAGGTAATATAGCCCGAGGTAGACTATGCCTCAAAATTATAAGAGATCGTTATGGTTGAACACCAGAACTGCTTTGACCATAATAATTCTGTTAGATCGTGATTGCTCAGTTTCAAAAACAAAGCAAACTACATCCACACAGAATACAGGAGGAACGATATAAACATTGGAAGAGAATTGCTTTAGACCATGTGTGTATAAACAAACGTGTGTGGGTTGCTTCGGATAGTGTATGTTTGGTAGAGTGATACTAAAGGCAAAACATCGCCTAATTGTTCGTGTTCGTGTGTAAACATAAAGAGAGAACGTGTACATAATTATGAAGACATTATTATAGCAGCAGACACAAAGATCAAATCCTATAAAGTTGTCCCACCCGAATGTCAGAAATGTCACTGAGATATATATATATATATATATATATATATATATATGGCGCAGGGGTGGCTGTGTGGTAAGTAGCTCGTTTACCATGGTTCTGGGTTCAGTCCCACTGCGTGGCATCTTGGGCAAGTGTCTTCTACTATAGGCTCGGGCCGACCAAAGCCTTGTGAGTGGGTTTGGTAGACGGAAACCATCGGATATATGTGTGTCTGTTTGCCCCCCCCCCAACATCGCTTGACAACCGATGCTGGTGTGTTTACGTCCCCGTAACTAGCGGTTCGGCAAAATTGCCCGATAGAATAAGTACTAGGCTTCCAAAGAATAAGTCCTGGGGTCGATTTGTTCGACTAATATATACTCATATTTTGAATTCTATTTTTCCTGTTTGCATCAACCCCCCCCCCCATATATATATATATATATATATATATATATATATATGCGTGTTTGTCAAACTACATACGTGTATGTATGTGTGTGTGTGTGTGTGTGCGCGCGCGCGCTAAGAGAAAAGGCTGTAAGAGGTGTCTTACCTCACGGAGTGACCTGTGTTATGTGTCTGTCGACTGTAAAGAAGTGCTGACGGGAAGATAAACCGTTGAAAATTGATGGCATGCGAGAAGGTTTTAAACAGTAAGGTATAATAAATATTAAGTTATGTGTTACATGGGTGTATTGATTAACGCGGACGTATGTGGGATGGGCAAATATAAGTGGGCGGTGGTATTAATTATAAGCATTATTTATTTATAAATATAAAAGATTGAAACTGTAGTTTATGTGTGTATGTATGTGTGCAAGTGCATGTGTACGTGAGTGTGCGTGGTGTATGGTGTACATGTGCGCGCGTGTGTAAATGCGTGAGCATTTGCGCGCGTGTGTATGTGTGAGCATTCGCGTGCATGTGCGCGCGTGTGTATATGTGTGAGCATGTGTGTACATGTGCGCGCGTGTGTACATGTGTAGGCACGCATGTATGTGCGCATCGTGTATATTGTATGTGAACACACGCACACACACATATCTATCTGTCTGTCTATAAGTCTATGTATGTATTACTAGTTAAGTGTGTGTGTGTTTCATACCTCCACGCAACAAAATAATAATAACCCTAAACACATTCATTTGCACACGCGGGTTAGGGTTAGGGTTAGGGATAAGGTTAGGGTTAGGATCGACCACTCACGACTAGCTAGCGCGGACGGGACCGTGCTGCTTTAGTAGTACCTATTTTAAGATTCCCTGAAAAAAATTGTCTTTATATGTATGTATTTCAATAAAAAGCTGGAACTCTTTCGCGGTGAAAAACAAAATAGGAATTCTGAAAAAAATAACTATAAAACTAGTCTTTAAACATCGAAGGGTCCACGAGAATAAAATAGTAATCAAAGGGGTCTATAGATAAAAAAAAAGATCGAGAAACCCTGGTATATAGGTTTCTAACAAACTGGGCGGGATAAATACCATGAAGTATTTTTATTTCATGCACTGTTTCACCATGGATATTTCTCTTTCCACTGGAATCTCTCGGTGATATTTTATTTAATAAACCTCGGTAAATAAAAAGACAAAGTTTGAGTAAGGCAGGATTTTAATTCAGAACATACAGGATATAAC
>NC_142948.1:37995708-38025708 GCF_046866305.1 Octopus bimaculoides | reverse complement strand
TCATTTCAACAACTCACTTCTGCATTTCTATCAGCCAACACAACAACAACAACAACATCCTTTTTTGTGACGAACCATTTCTGTTCTTTGGTGGAGTTTTATATGTTTCCTTGACTTCCACAACTTGCAATAAAAACAAACAATGTCTGTGATGCTGTATTTGAATGTCAGCAGCAGTAGACAGGTATGTTATTATCAGTTCAGTTATCAGACAGGTGAGAATCTAATCTAGACAAGGAGATATTTATTTACATCAGGAGATATTTACCAAATGGCAAGCATTTTTTTTCTTCTAATTGAGTTAAAGAGTAAGGAAAGGATATGGCTTATTATGTTTGTTAGATATAAATAATGTCACACCAACGATGTTGTCGTGGTTGTTGTGTTAGCTCCTCTCTCCCTTTCAGGTCAATCGTCACCCAGCAGATCAATGATCACTGATGACAAATATATTTTATATTCTGAAGATTGAAGCTTGAGTTGTAATACAAACCCTTAGCGTCAGTTTCACTTAAATAATATATATATATATATATATATATATATATATATATATATATATATATATATATATATATATAAAGATGAGTAAGTTATGTGTAAAATTTGAATGAAATTGGTTGTGTAGTTCTCGAGTTTTAGGGATTCACACAGACAGACACACATTCTCATCTTTATATATATATGATATAATTACTACTATAGGTAAACTTTAGCATGTTAACTATGTTACTTCACCACACCCTAAAGCCTTAACGCCCTTTTGGAGTGGGGGGAGGGGCTTGGAGTCAGTACCGCCCATGTTGAGAAGCTCTGAGACAGAAGGACCTGACTTCCTTAGAATGTCAAGAACTAATGGGCCAAAACACTTGTTTGAAAAGAATTCTTGCTCTCAAAGTTTCTGCTGCTGTCTGCTTGCTCCACGTGAGCATCATGTGTGTTTGTGTGAGTGCGCACACGTGCCTGTGGTGTGTGTGTGTGTGCATGCATACATGTATGTGTTTGTGTATGTGTGTATGTAAATACCAGACTGTCTCTTTCTCTATAAGCTTTCTTTCTGTCGGTCTGTCTATCTTTCTTACCAATGCCTCTCTCTGCTGATAAACATTACACTCAGTTTTATGCTACAAGTACACTCTATTGTTTGCAATTGTCAATGTATTTTCAGTCCAAACTGCTGTGTGTTAGCAATGTGGCATTTACACCGAGAAGAAGCATTTAGGTTGACCTTATTATTCAATCGCTCACACCCTGTTATACATTCATAATAGCCCACAGCATAAACAACTAAACAAACCAACCAACCAACCAGCCAACCAAGAGAGCCCTCTGTCTATAATATTTACCTTACAATCTATCTATATTTTGTCTGTTTCCTCTTTATCAATACATTTGTCTATTTATTTTGTTTTTTCTTTATCTGTACCCACCTGTCTGTTATACACACACACCCACCCACCCATCTATGATGGCAGTCTCTCAGAGTCCAATAAAGATGGTCCTGCAATTTCTTGCCGAACGACCTCCAAAAATGATTTGTTTATTGTGATCAAATGTTTGTGCTACACATCAGCTCAGTCTCTCCCTCCATCAAATCGATGTTGTCTGAACAGATGCACCGTGTACCACAAGTCAGGTGTCAAAGTAATTGCAGAGCAAGGTGAGATGAAATGTTTTGCTCAAGAACACAATGCCAATCCATCTATCTATCTATCTATCTATCTATCTATCTACCACCATAGCTACCTATCTCTTTCTTCCCTCTCAAACGAAAGTGAAATCTCACACATACACCCTTAGACATTCACTTATATATTCATTTATTACAATCACAAGTACAAGGTAATAAATCATATATTTCACTTATAAACAGACATAAGTGGTCCCAAGACCAAGGCCTCTACCAAGATCTTTAAGAAATGTGGTGGAAAACTGGCTCAGGGATGCTACTCCCTGAGAGCCCTTTCAGAGCCCCCCACCACTTATCTATCTATCTATTCAGTCTCTCTCTTTCTATCTCTGTCTATCCGTCCAGTCTCTCTCTCTCTCTCTCTATCTGTCTGTCTGTATGTCTATCTATCTATCTATCTATCTATATATATATCACTCTATCTCTGTCTTTTTATCTATCTGTCTGTCTGTCTGTCTATCTACCCCACCATCTCTTTTATCTATCTATTACCCATTTTTTATTACTATGGCTGGCTTCCAATCACCTGTAGTTTTGTCGTTGAATATTAATAAATAACTATGTATTCTAAATTATTGTACCTGTGCCTAAAATAAATAAACATATGCATGACTGAGTGTATATATGTTTATATATACACACGTGTGAGTGTGTGCATGTCAATTTATTTTTAGATTTGAGAATGTGTGATTCTATATGTACATGTGAGTGTGTGTAGGTAGGTAGATAAATAAGTAAACAGGCAGGTAAGTAGGTAGGCATATACATATATACATAAGCAGGGGCACACACACACACACACACATTAATCTCTGTGTGTGTGTGTGCATTATATATATATATTTGTGCATGTGTGTGCATAAACAGATAAATGAATATATAAATTGATAACAAGAAAGAGAGAAAGTAGGCCAGGTAGGTAGGCAGGAAAGCAATTAGGTTTCTTAATATGCTGAAGACTTCCTCGTTAGTAAAAAATACCAAATGTCTTCCTGTTGTCAATGACACAGAATAACATTATCTTTCTCAGCCATAGTTTTATATATATGCATATGTATACACACACTCACATATATGAGTAACATATGGTATAATTATAACCAGTGCAAATTTTAGCCATTTCTCTGCAGATTGAAAAATTATGAACAACCTTCATCGATTTTCGAACCTTATCGGGTTCTCATCAGAGGTGTTTCCATCGTTCTGACAGTTGCCAGAGAATCAAGCAGCTGTGCATATGTGTGTGTGTAAAAGAAAATAAAGCAAAAGACGACAGGTTGATTATTAGATATTTAATGACGTCGTCTTACACACATTTCATTAACAAAAGTAATTATTGGTTACATGATGCAAATTGCCTAAGCAACACTTACTCATCACATCAGATCATCAGAAACCAGAGACATGTAATTATAAAACATTTATCTGTCTATCAATCAATCAATCAAACGGTAAACTAGCCAATTTATCGACCAGATAACCAACCAATCAATCAGTCATACAGCCCACAACAAATTGATCAGTCATCACTAAAATACCAATCACATGTTGTGGAGCATAACAGTATACTCAGATAACAAGCAGATAATTCAATTGATCAAACAAGTGAATGTTCATAATTGAAATCAATAGAAGATCAATCAAATCTTTACATGGCCTACATTGCTAAATACAGAGAAGTCTAGGTTTTGCTAAAGTAGTCAGAATAAGAGCAAAACATGATTGGAGTTGCATCCCTTACTTGCTGAAAAAAAGCAAAAATCAAAGTAATATTAGTCATTGACAAATCTAATATCGATTTGAAATTTTGGCATACGACCAGCAATTTTGGTGGAGAGGGCTAATTGAGTACATCAACCCAGTACACAGCTGGTACTTATTATATCAACCCCGAAGGGATGACAGGCAAAGATATATAAGAGGCTAGAACTGCTGGGTGTTGTAGGAATTACAAATATATGTTTGTAGAACCATATAACTGAAATGAAAACTGATAGCACACATTTTCACAGGAATGTTGATGCTTATTTCTTGGTACACATGCTACTACTATGAACAGGACTTTCTGGTGTTACTTTGTTATTTTTCTTTGGACTGTTGTGTCCTGTACAAGTTCTTAATAAACAACTGATGAATAAAAAAGAAAAATTGTTTGATCACTCTTCTTATTCCTCTTATTGATAAGTTGATGATCCTTTGGAAGAAATGAATTATGCAGCCCTGTTTCCAACATACATTATCCATTGCAAGGAAAATATGCAGCCAACAGTCCTACTAATACTACAGCAGTGAAGGTAATATGGTAGAAGAAATCACTGCCATAGATTACCAATGTTGCTGAATTATTCCAGTACATTCTGCGATTGTTTGAAGATGTTGAATGATGAAGTAATGATATGCATGACTTTCATGCTTCTCCAATGGATATTAGCACACTGTTATTGAAACAGATGTAAATTTGTGTCTTGATTTAGAGTCTTCTCTGGCTGCAGTGAAAATACAAATTCAGTTTAAAATGCCATCCCCATGAAATACTATATTTAAGTTCAACTTAACATATTTAAACCTGGAGCTATTAATTAATCAATTGATATATATAGAGAGGAAACAAGAACTAATATTGGTGAGTGGCTAATATGATAAATTCATCAATACTTTGACAAATACAGTGAAGGTAAAACTTTACTTATGAGGTCAGTATAAGGCTAACCATGTACGGAGTTGTCTCCCGTATACACTAATCTTATTTCCAGAAAACTGAAGATAACACTAGTTGTTTACTACTAAGGTTTTTTGTTTTTTGACGCATGATATGTTTTTAGTTTTGAAGCACTGTGATTATATGTTAGTATTAACTTACCTTTGTAAATGAAAGCTCCTTTTTGTGTATAGGAAAACGACGAAAGAGGAAAAGAAAAAATGATAAAGAAAGAAAGAGAGAGAAAGAGAGAAGGTAGACTATGTTCAAAATTCTGTGATACCTGAAGACGCAATATATGTAAAAAAATACTCGAACGAATCGATTTATTTACAACCCGATAAATATTTGAAACTGGAATTAAAATAATTCTTATTACATACACACACAAAACTAAAACAAACTAATAAATAAATAAAGCGATGAATTTGAGTTTAATAAGAATACGAAGCGGTGGTTCTAAAAAAGAAAATTTCTCAACGGCTTCTAACGACCGGTGCGCGCATGCGTAGTTGCTGTTGTCCGCCCGCCATTCCTTGAATTGTTTTGTGTCCGGTTTTTTTGGTTTCAACTAAAAACAAAAATCATGGCTTATAAAGGAGGTCAGAAGGTCCAGAAAGTTATGGTTCAACCAATTGTATCCTTTATCTTTAAATATTAACTATTGCTTTCGTTGTATTGATTACTAATCTGCTAAATTTATTGTATGATATGTTTTTGTGTGTTGCGTCACATGTCAACTAAAGAAGCACGTTGTCCTTTTTGTGTTCGCTATTTGTTTCATAAATCCACGATGGTCTGATATATATATATGTATAAATGTAAGCACACACATTGTTTACCTTCGTAACATATTCATAGAAAATTTCATTAAAAAATAATCATTTTTCTGAAGATGATGTTATACATTCTGATATGTCGATGCATACAAATAACACAGCTTTTGGGGGGGGGGGGCATAGCTACAGATTCCTGCCCCCTGACTTTGGATGATCGTAACTTTCAGACAAATGGATATTTTTTAATGAAATTTTCTATGAATATGTGTTACATCATGTAGATTCCGTATATACAAAACTTTTGGGGAGGAGAAAGTATTTTAGGAGGGGTGGGGAATTTCGGCAAATTCACCGGAGTCCACTTCAATACGTCTTAAATTTCAAGGAAATGGTTATTTTTTAATGTAATTCTCTACAAATATACCTCGGACTATGTAGATTCCGAGGACAAAGGAATTTTGGGGGTTACTTTTGAGGACCGTTCCCCACTCGGGGGTGTTTCGGAACAAGTCCTCCATATTTGTTTCGTTTTCTCCGTTTTGTGCGTTTGTGCATCCGTAGATTTCTAGTCCTCCCCCTCTCTCACTCACACACACATACACATATATGTAATTAAAAAAAGTTCAAACGGGAAATTATTCTATTCAATGTCTTTCTGTTAGAAACGTTTAGACCTTTAGCTGGTATTTTTAGCATAACGAGTTTTCTGGTGACAGCTTCATTGCTGTAGTAAGATTTACAATTAGTGAATTACAATTTTCACACGAGTATAAATTCATAATTAGTCGACGCCATGCCAATCACTGAAGAACCATGTCTAATGATTCGGCGGTACTACTAAAGCAGCGCGGACCCGAACGCGCAGTCGCGCGTCCGCGCTAGCTAGTCTTGATTGGTCGATCCTAACCCTAACCCGCGTGTGCAAATGAATACGTGTTTAGGGTTAGGATCGAACACTCACGCGCTGCTTTAGTAGTACCTGATTCGGCTAATTGGATGATATTCCAAGATTGATTCGTGGTTGAGGATTTCAATTTCGGGAACAATGAATTGTGGTCCTGATGGTATTCCATATGCCATTCTGATCAATTCGAAAGTAAATAATAAATGCTGACTTATTTATGTCACTTTACTAGTTATCTCCCCCTTAATTTTTATTTACTTTTTGAACATCAGTAAACTGAGTAATTACCTTATATATGCTGGCATAGATTGGACAGGGGTAGTATTCTTACAGCCGGGTGCTCTTCTTGTTACTAACTCTTCCCTGCTTTAGAACTGAGTTTCCCTAGTGCTACGGGATGTAGCTTCATCGGGAATGTAAACACAATGACCCCGTTTTATTTTTGTTTGATACACTTGGTAAAAGGGTTGTTTGTCGGGGTTTCTACATTTTTAAAAGTAAGTAAAATAAAAAATTATTAGTGACGTCACTCGATCCTTTTAGAGGAGTAGCAATGATCTGTCTAATCACATATGAGACGTGGAAATGAGGACTTTCATTTATACATCATCCTCACTTAACGTCCACGTTTGTTGAGGCAAATTTTCTGGAACCCAATCCCCTTCCAGTTACCATCCCTCACTTGTTTCCATGCAAGGTCATATTCCTTCCTTGCCAAACATGAATGATCAAACTAAATACAGCAACAGATTTAATCTGTACCTTTAACAGTTCTGCTAAGTCAGTGTGTCTTTCAAAGGAATTGAAGTAACATGAATGTTATCCATGTGATTTGTTTTTGTCTATGAAGGTCTTAATTATAAAGTGACCATCACCTGTTAAAGCCAATCGTTGAACAAAGAGATTTTACCTTTCAATGTATATCTTAATGAAATCATTGTGTGAATCAGAAATTCCTTAACTTTTTCTCCTTAGAATTTGATTTTCCGTTACCTACAAAATGTAAGTATTTTCAGTGTATATATTTTTTTAATACAAATTATGGCATGTGTTTAATTAATTAATTAAGAATAGTACACGGATAAAGCAGTGCGAATTGAATCTGAACTTGACAGTAAAGTGACAACTATGTTTTTACTGTTGTCGTCAATATCCTAGATTAACATCCTAAATATGTATTTGTTAAAAAACACACTAAAAATATCCGCTTATAGTATTCACCATCATCATTTCGCGGACATTATCACTTTAACGTCCGTGTGGTTGAGAAGCCTGCTTTCCAGTTGTGTGGTCTTGGGTTCAGTCTTACTATGCAGCACCCTGGGCAAGTGTCTTCTATTATAGCCCCAGGTGGAAACTGAAAGAATCCTATTGTATGTCTGTCTGTGTTAGTGTGGACCCTTGTCTAGACATGAGTTAAATGAGCATCATCATCAGCATACAAGTGAGGCTCATTTCCTGTCTTCCATGGGAAATATGTCAGTCGTATGTTCCTCTCTGGTTGGAGGGCCACGAAGGCGTTTGCTTGCAATTACATAGACACTGAAACAATTAGCAAAAGCATGGATTCTATCTCCAGGTCATATGGTCATACTCTCGGTGACATAAAACGCTTGGGGTTTTTTTTTTTCCTTTGCCCTTGCAATGTATTAATTTCCATCTTGCACTGAACTGATCTGTTTCTTTTCTTTTGCAGAGGTCGAGAATCCAAGTATGGTTGTATGAACAAGTTAACTTACGAATTGAAGGATGTATAGTGGTAAGTATATCTCATCATGTCATTTAATGTCTGTTTTCCATGCTGGCAGGGGTTGGTCGGTTTGACAAGTGATGGCAAGCCAGAGGACTGTGCCAAACTTGCTCTCTCTCTCTCTCTCTCTCTCTCTACACACACACATATATATATATATATATATATATATATATATATATATATATATTTTTACTTCTACTAGATTCTCTGAAATAAACAGTTGAACCTAATTCATTTTACATTGTAAAATTTCATTCAGTTCTATATTTAAGAGATGAGGAATTATGAACATTATTTACCTTCGACAGATATTTGTCCTCATATTGTTTGTTGTTAACACAACATTTCAGCTGATATACCCTCCAGCCTTCATCAGGTGTCTTGGGGAAAATTTAAACCTGGGTTCTCATTCCTAAGGTATTTTTTAATGTTATTATTATTCAGGTCACTGCCTGGAATCGAACTCAGAATCTTGGGGTTAGTAGCCCACACTCTTAGCCCCAAGATTCTGAGTTCGATTCTAGGCAGTGAACTGAATAATAATAATAAAATCGAAAAACACCTTCGGAATGAGAACTCAAGTTCGAAATTTCCCCAAGACACCTGATGAAGGCTGGAGGGTATATCAGCTGAAATGGTGTGTCAACAACAAACAAGATGAGGACAAATATCCGTCAAATGTAAACAATGAACAACTTCATTGCTGACAGTTTTCCCCTGGGCCTGGTAAACTGTCTTCGTGGCAGGAGTTTCTGTAGCTCAGTGCAGATCAAATATTGCAAAGGAACTTGAAAGTTGTAGGTTTTTCAGTTTGCACCAAGTGCAGATATGTGTATATGATGTAAATGCGTGTACAATTGTTTGCTTTATAGGATTGTGTATTTTATTGCACTAAACATTGTTTGAATAAATAACTCGATACTTTTTTTGTAAGGCCCAAAAAGATATTGATTATCAATACTGGCTGTTTATTTTGAACTTCCATCAATACTGTGATTTAAAAGTAAATAGTTATTATTGCTAGTAGCTATTTCATATATATATATATATATATATATATATATATACACACACACACACACACACACATATATATATATTTATACATACATATATATTTGGTCATCTCAATTAATGCGGATTTTTCAATTGCATGAACTAAAAGTCAGAGGGAGATGGGATAAACTACCTGCATCAACTTGCTATAAAAGCCAGTAGTAGTTTTACTTTGTACTTATTCTTAGTGCAAGTTTTGAAGAGTGCAGTTCGATTCTAACAGTTATTTTTTCAAAGCTGTAATGGAAGTGTCAAAGGAGCAGAGTCGGCATATTTTGCTTTATGAGTTCAACAAAGGCAACAATGCAATGGAATGTGCGAGGAATATTAATGCAGAATATGGAAATTGGACAATAAGTGTAAGCCAGTGTCAACAGTGGTTCCAGGAATTCTGAGCCGGAAACTACAGCCTAGAAGACAATCCTTGTCTTGGAAGATCTGTAGAGCTCAACGAGGATGTCTTGCAAACCCTGGTGGAACAAAATCCCACTGTAACTGTTGAGGAAGTAGCAGAGAAGCTTGGATTTGGTCATTCAACCATTCATCGACACCTGTGTGCCATCAGAAAAGTCAGCAAATTGGATCAATGGGTTCCTCACAAACTTTCTGAGTCTAATTACATGCAGAGGGTAAATGTGTGCTCTTCTTTGCTGTCACGTCTCACAAATGAACGTTTTTTGGACTGAATAGTGACTGGTGATGAGAAATAGGTTCTCTATAAAAATGCCAAGCACCGAAGACAGTGGGTAGGGAAAGGAGAAGCACCAGCACCCCAGGCTAAGGGTCTTCACCCACATATGGTGTTATTTGTTTGGTGGGATATGAAAGGTCTAGTCCACTTTGAACTTTTAAACCCAAATTAAAATGGTAACAAAGGAGATCTACTGTGAGCAGCTTGAGTGGTTTCAAGACATAAGATGTCCTTCCATCAGGATTATGCTCAGCCATGCATAGTGAAGATGACATTCCAAAGGCTGGAGCAGTTTCAATGGGAAACAATTCCCCTCCCACCATATTTACCAGACATTGCCCCATCTGATTATCATTTATTCCACAGTCTTTGAAATCATTTGGACAGAAAAAAAATGAATTCTGTAGATGAGGTCAGAACAGTAGTGAAGGAGTATTTTTTTGTCACGGACAAGTCACCTAGATTTCATTGCTCTTTTAAAAATTACGATTTATGCATTGTTGTCTCTCAAATATTTAAAATCTACAATTAAGAGCCCTATCTCCTCGCTGACGGTACCTACCCACCCCTACCCATTTTCCTTTATTCAAAAATTCTTATCGCTCCTTAAAATTATGGCTTTTAAGTGTTGATTTCTCAGCCCAAGAATTACAGCGTGATGTGCTGCTTGACTGGTCCCCCCTCTCTCTCTCTCTTTATATATATATAGAAAAGCTGAACATTAGAAGCATCAGTTGTGGCGTGCAAGAGAGACGATTGCGCTGGTATGGACATGTGGTGAGAATGGAGGAGGATAGCTGCGTGAAAAAGTGCCACACCCTAACAGTTGAGGGAACCCGTGGAAGAGGTAGGCCCAGGAAGACCTGGGCTGAGGTGGTGAGGCAAGACCTTCGTACATTGGGCCTCACCGAGGCGATGACTACGGACCGAGACCTTTGGAAATGGGCTGTGCGTGAGAAGACCCGGCAAGCCAAGTAAGATCGTTGCCAGTGCCCCTGGACTGGTTCTTGTGCGGGTGGCACATGAGATGCACCATTTTGAGCGTGGCCGTTGCCAGTACCGCCTGACTGGCTCCTGTAGGATTTTCGAGCGAGATCGTTGCCAGTGCCCCTGGACTGGCTTGTGCGGGTGGCACATAAAAGACACCATTTCGAGCGTGGCCGTTTTCGTGCGGGTGACACGTAAAAGCACCCACTACACTCTCTGAGTGGTTGGCGTTAGGAAGGGCATCCAGCTGTAGAAACTCTGCCAAATCAGACTGGAGCCTGGTGTTGCCATCCGGTTTCACCAGTCCTCAGTCAAATCGTCCAACCCATGCTAGCATGGAAAGCGGACGTTAAACGATGATGATGATGATATATATATATATATATATATATATATATATATATATATATGATGATGATGATGATGATGATGATCTTTTCTCCCGCCATGCCTCTGTCTACCCCTCCATCCTCTCTCTCTCTCTCTCTCTCGTAGTTTTTCCTTAAGGTCTTCAGGTTCTGGGTATATATAAATGAGAAATCCATTCTAAATTATCTCAATCTCTTCTCCGCTGACATACTACGACGAAGTCTCCAAGATGCAGATAAGATAGAGATTTTTATTTATTTACGGCCTCAAACATCTCATACCTTCGCGCTTTAGTCTGCCCTCTATTATTTATCTTGTTTCTCTCCATGAAATTCAATTGAATTCAGTCTTTGTCTTAAATTCATACTTATTCATTTTCTAAGCTTCCTAAATTCATGCTACGTTATATTCTATTCACCTAGAATTCATTGTTCTTTTAAAAATTACGATTTATGCATTGTTGTCTCTCAAATATTTAAAATCTACGATTAAGAGCCCTATCTCCTCGCTGATGGTACACCAGCCCTCCCACCCCCTCCACCGGAAGTGCATTCCTCTGTCATCCTGTCATCCTCGGCTGTCTCCCGGAACCCATCTAGTGGCCTTGGCCATCCTATCCCCTACCTTTGGGTAGCGCATTAAGTTTGAGTAATGTTTGCAGGTTGCAGGTACTGTTTTGCTTATGAATTCTTCCAATTGCAAGTTTTCTTTTCAGGTACACGACACTGCTTTTCCCCTTCCCAGGCTACAGGCCCACACCCCCAACACCCATACTGTTAGGATTGGCACTCTCAACGTCGGCACGCTGAAAGGTAGATCTGGTGAAATTGTTGAGATGCTTGAACGGAGATGCGTAGATATGTGCTGCATCCAGGAAGTAAGATGGAGAGGAGGTTCTGCAAGGTTCCTCACAGGCAAAGAACACAGGTACAAGATTTTCTGGGCAGGGAACACTGACGGGGTCGGGGGCGTAGGAATACTTCTAGCGGAGAAATGGGTGGATAAGGTAATCGAGGTCGTTAGAGTAAGTGACAGAGTACTTAAGATCAGACTAGTGCTTCATCATAGATTAGCTACTGTCATCTCAGCCTATGCACCTCAACCGGGGCTACCAGATGGTCTGAAAGACCAATTCTATGACACCCTCTTGCAAACTACCTCGTCAACGAGTGACAGGGACCTTCTCTTTGTGGCTGGAGACTTCAACGGTCATGTCGGACGTCGTGCTGGAGGCTTCCATGGCATACATGGAGGCTATGGCTTCGGTTCCCGCAACGAGGAGGGAACCAGACTGCTGGAGTTCTGTGATGCAACCGATCTTATGGTCTGCAATACCAACTTCAGGAAACCTGCCAGTCACCTAGTCACCTACCGCTCCGGCAGACACTCTAGCCAAATCGACTACATCCTCGCCAGAAATAGGGAAAGAGGGCGGCTTATAAATGCCAAAACCTACCCTGGCGAAGAATGTACCCCACAACATAGATTAGTAGTTAGGCAAAATGGGTGCCCAGAATTAGACAGGCTTGGAGGAGAAGGGTGTGGAAGCTTAAAGACCCTGCAAACGGACAGAGACTTAGAGACAAGTTACTTGAAGCATTTAACGAAATAGAAGGGGATATAGCATCATACAATGTGGAAGACAATTGGAGATTTCTGCGGGACAACCTGTTGAAAGCCACCGACCAGATTTGTGGGTGGTGTAAGGTCCCCTCCCGACCCAGAGTAACGTGGTGGTGGAACAAGGAGGTAGACAGGGCTATTAGACAAAAGAAACAGGCTTGGAAGGACTGGAAGAACGGTGGTAGCAGGGAATTGTACCAATGTGCCAGAAGGGAGGCTTGGCGACAGGTTTATTTAGCCAGAGGGGAAGCAGATAAGGAAAGATTTGCCAATGTTCTGCGCCGTGAGGACCAAAGACTCGAGGTATTTCGTGTTGCAAGACAGTGTAGGAGAGAGAATAGTGATGTTGTAGGAGAGAAATGTGTTCGCATGGATGATGGTATGCTTGCACTAAATGAGGATGCAAAGAAAGAGGTCTGCAGATGCCACTACGATAGATTGCTTAATAAAGAGAATGAATGGGAGAAAGAGAGCCTGCCGTATGTCGACCCAATAGAGGGGACCAGCTATCCGAGTTGATAGTACCAGGGTAGATAAAGCAATTAAGAGTATGAAGACCGAGAAAGCCCCCGGCCCATCAGGAATCACTGCAAAGATGCTCAAAATATCTGGCAGTGTTGGCTATAGCCTAGTCACCCGTATTACGAACCAGGTGATACACGAAGGAGTCATACCCAATGACTGGTGTAGCAGCATCATAGTCAACTGCTACAAAGTTAAAGGTGACGCTTTAGATACAAATAATTACAGAGGCATCAAGCTGTTAGATCAGGTTATGAAAGTTAGAGAGGGTCATAGCCCAACTAATTAGGGAGCGAATCAATTTAGATGAGATGCAGTTTGGGTTCGTGCCAGGTAAAAGCACTACTGATGCCTTATTTCTAGTGAGACAGTTGCAGGAGAAATACCTAGCTAAGGATAAACCTCTGTACCTGGCTTTCGTTGACATGGAGAAAGCCTTTGACAGGGTCCCTCGATCCCTTATCTGGTGGTCAATAAGGAAACTTGGGATAGAAGAATGGTTAGTGAGAGCTGTGCGAGCCATGTACAGAGATGCTGCCAGTAAGGTGAGGGTTGGAAATGAGTACAGCAATGAATTCCGGGTAGAGGTAGGGGTCCACCAAGGTTCCGTCCTCAGCCCCCTCTTATTTATCATAGTCCTCCAGGCAATCACAGAGGAGTTCAAGACAGGTTGCCCCTGGGAGATCCTCTATGCTGATGACCTTGCCCTAATTGCGGAGTCACTATCAGAACTAGAGGAGAAGTTTCAGGTGTGGAAGCAAGGTCTAGAATTGAAGGGCCTTAGAGTCAACCTAGCTAAAACCAAAATCCTAATAAGTAGGAAGGTAGATAAAACACAAACCCCTTCAGGTAGATGGCCCTGCTCAGTATGTAGAAAAGGAGTAGGTAGTAACTCTATAAGATGTACCCGGTGCAAGCTATGGACACATAAGAGGTGCAGCAACATCAAAGGCAGGTTAACTAGCAAGTTAGTTTTTGTTTGTGGCAGATGTTCAGGTGCAATAAAGACTGTAAACAAACAGGAAACAACTTCTATCTCATTCCAGGGTGAAAAACTAGAGGTAGTCGATAGCTTCCGCTATCTGGGCGACCAAGTTAGTAGTGGGGGTGGGTGCGCTGAAAGTGTAGCTGCTAGAATAAGAATAGCCTGGGCAAAGTTTAGAGAGCTCTTACCCCTGCTGGCGACAAAGGGACTCTCACTCAGAGTAAAAGGCAGACTGTATGACGCATGCGTACGAACAGCCATGCTACATGGCAGTGAAACATGGGCTGTAACTGCTGAGGACATACGTAAGCTCGCAAGGAATGAAGCCAGTATGCTCCGTTGGATGTGTAATGTCAATGTGAATACCCGTCAGAGTGTAAGTATCTTGAGAGAAAAGCTGAACATTAGAAGCATCAGTTGTGGTGAGAATGGATGAGGATAGCTGCGTGAAAAAGTGCCACACCCTAACAGTTGAGGGAACCCGTGGAAGAGGTAGGCCCAGGAAGACCTGGGCTGAGGTGGTGAGGCAAGACCTTCGTACATTGGGCCTCACCGAGGCGATGACTACTGACCGAGACCTTTGGAAATGTGCTGTGCGTGAGAAGACCCGGCAAGCCAAGTAAGATCGTTGCCAGTGCCCCTGGACTGGTTCTTGTGCGGGTGGCACATGAGATGCACCATTTTGAGCGTGGCCGTTGCCAGTACCGCCTGACTGGCTCCCGTAGGATTTTCGAGCGAGATCGTTGCCAGTGCCCCTGGACTGGCTTGTGTGGGTGGCACATAAAAGACACCATTTCGAGCGTGGCCGTTTTCGTGCGGGTGACACGTAAAAGCACCCACTACACTCTCTGAGTGGTTGGCGTTAGGAAGGGCATCCAGCTGTAGAAACTCTGCCAAATTAGACTGGAGCCTGGTGTTGCCATCCGGTTTCACCAGTCCTCAGTCAAATCGTCCAACCCATGCTAGCATGGAAAGCGGACGTTAAACGATGATGATGATGAAGTGAATTTTGGAAGAGGGATTATGCAAGTCTACCAGATAGATGGAAGAGCATTATAGAAAATGAAGGAGAATATATTTTAGACTTAAAAAAGGAACTTTATCTTAATTTTGAAAAAAATAAAAGAAGTATGAACACACCACAGTTATGAGATGACCCGATAGGCAAATAGTAAACTGTAAAAACATCTAGTATCTCACTTCGTGTTGATATTGATTTTTTTCTATAACATTTAACACACATCATCTGTCCTTCAGATATCCACGTCTTCAGCAGTAGACTTTTACTACGTTTGTGTTTTTGTCAGTGATATCGATTATCGATTACTACTACTACTACTTCTCCTCACACATAAAAGGCAGTGAGCTGGAAGAAATGCTGCTAAGCATTTCTTCTAGATCTCTATGTTCTGAGTTCAAATCCCACCCAGGATTTCAGGGTTGGTAAAACAGAGGAGTAAAGTACTGGGGTTAGTGTCCCCCTAACATTGCTGGCTTTGTGCCAAACTTTGAAACCATTATTATTATTATTTCAGACAGTGAACTGGTAGAATTGTTAGATCATCAGAAAGAATGCTTTGTAGAACTTCTTTTGGTTCCTTACGTTCTGAGTTCAGATCTAGGAATTGAAACCACGGTTTTACAATTGCGAATGCAGCCCGCTAATGACTGGCCACATATCTTCACAATAAAATTAAGTCCCAGTTAAATACGAAACTCAATGGTATCGATTAATGCCTTCTCCTCAAATCTGAAGAACAGTGTCAAGCTTTTGTAGAATTGAATTGAACTTGTATAACCGACTGATGTTAAATTGGAATGTTTTAATGACATCGTTAAACCTGATGAATGTTTAAATTGCAGGGTTTTGATGAATACATGAATCTCTGTTTGGACGACGCTGAAGAGGTTTACATGAAGACGAAAACCAGAAAACAGCTGGGTAGGTGCTTGTGTTTCATTTTTCCTTTTCGTCTGTATTTGAGGAGACCGACCCTATGGAGTTTGACCCTTTAGCATTTAAACCAGTCACATCTGGCCAAAATATTCTGTTTTTGTCCAAACTGACCAGATCCAGCCTTTCTCACCGACCCTACAATGTCATTTTGAGAAACAAAGAATCACATCATTGAAACCTGGAAGCTATGAGATAAATCATGATTAATTCAGAGCAATGTTAAAGAAACAAGCATCACATTTAACATTGTAATCTGAATGCTAAAGAATTTTTTTTTTAATGTTTGTTTTGAGACAATCCTGTTGAGTCAGAGCTTATCTGGGTTTCTGTGGCATTTATGTAATTGGAAGTGACAGAGTTGATCCCATTCTCATCTGCTGCTAGTTCTTGTCTTTAGCTTACCTCCCTTGCAAATGAGTAAAGATTGGTGACAGGAAGGGCATCCAGCTGTAGAAAAATCTCCCTCAGTAAAATCCTTCCACCCCTTGCAAACATGGTAAAGCAGATGTCAAAACATTGATGAAGTACTTGGAGCAACTTAAAATGATGTGCCTTGCTGAAGGCTACAATGTCAAACTCTCAACATACTAATTGTAAACCTAGCACACTTTCTACTCAGTTTTTATATCCCATCATCATTTCACGTTTGTTTTCCTTACTGGCATGGGTTGGACAGTTTAACAGGGATCTGGTGAACCAAGGGGACTGCACACAGCTCCAGTGTCTGCTGTGCAGAGGCCTGTTGGATGGATTGCACCCATAACTCAAAGGTTCAACTTAGTTACGCACACTGTTGAGGATTTTGCCTCATGACTATATTAAAAGTGCATGTGTTTGTGGAATACTCATCCCTTTGCATGTTAATCCGGTTGGTCAAACAAATGAACAACAATCAGTGATATTGACAGAGATCCATTGACTTATTATCACTCAGACGATGGAACGGTTCCTCTGCATGGCATTGTCTGTATAACTCTGTATTATCTGTACTTCTATATGGCAGGATTCTATTCACACTGAGTGTACACATCTCAGGCTGGCCCAGCCAATAGCATTTCCAAGGATTTTTAGAAATTATCCATGGTTCCTGGCTTAAATGCCCTCAAGAACTGACCAACCAAGAGGGATTGCCAAGGAACTGTCTGTTCTTAAGCTCTGTTAAATGTAGCAGAAATTTTGGTGGCACCACTGTGTATTGCTGTTTTACTTCATAACACTAGCAACTCTGTCTCACTATTCTGTCTGTTATAATCTCACTGATGTTTAAATTTGAAACAAGCTCTGCTTGTTACAATAAATAGTAGAGTGATTTCAACAGTTGTGATAGTTTTGGTACTGTTTCAAGTGGGGGAGGTAGATACTTAAACTGTTGACATTTCTCCAAGTCTGTATTCATTCTATAAACCACAAGTGATGTGTGTAGAATGAAATAGTTACAGACTTGACAAATATAAAAGTGTTTCAATTTCATTTTTATATTGTCTTCTCTGAAATATAGCAATGCCTCAATAAACAAGTTAATTCATTCCCAGAGAACGCTTGTAAAGCGAGAACTTGTAAACCCAGGGTCTCGTAAAGTGGGGGGTATTGCTGTAGTACCAAAACTGTCATGATATTTGAATTGCCATTCCAAGCAGTTATTGTTTTTATCGTGCATGAGGTGGGAGGGTGCCGAAAAGTTCCCGGCTATTGCAAAGGGCCTATTTGGAGGCCCTTCTGAAAGGGCCCGGTGACTAGTTTACGACTTTTAATCTGAGCTAATGGCATCCAAAGCTACCTGAGCCTGTCACTTTTTTTTTTCTTTTCTTCTCCCTTACCTTTTTTGCTGTTTTACATTTTTATATTGCTTTATTTTTCAGGTCGCATATTGCTGAAAGGTGAAAATATTACATTACTACAACAGGTGGATCAAAAGTAAAGAGGATCCACCCTACCACCACTTGCACCCCTCTAAAATGCCAAACGGAATTTGCAGAAGTGGTGGTGGTAGAAGTGATCAAACTTGTACAATACAAATGGACTCATCTATAATTATGCTCCAGTTTTACCAGGATGCATTGTCCTTGGTCATAATTTATAAAGGACTCCTCGACTGTGTGTGTGGATGGTAGCAGCTCTTGTGACCATTTCTTGTTTTAATACTAGAAACTCCATTATAGATATGTGTGAAAGAGTGACCGTCATTCTATAAATATTACATTTCACAAATTTATTCCATTTTATTTTATTTTCACTTTCAATTCATAAAATAAACAAATTTCCAGCCTTTTCTTTTTTTCAACCTTTGTCTTTAACTTGTATCTTTTCAGTTGTGAGACTGGCCATGCTGGGGCACAACCTTGAATTTTTTTAGTTGAGTATATCAACCCCAATGCTTATTTTAAAAAAAAACTGGTATTTATTCTCTTTGTCTCTCTTTTTTTTTTGCTGACATCCGCATTCAGTGTTATGTTGAATTTACTCATCAGATTATAATTAATATGATGGGTTTAATGAGTCAAGATGCTGAGCTGGCCAGGCATTTTGTCTGTCTTTACATTCTGAGGTTAACTTTATCTTTCATCCTTTCAGAGCCAATAAAATAAGTACCAGTTAAACACTGGGGTTGATACAATCAACTCACACGTTCCTTGAATTTCCTGGCCTTGTGCCAGAATTTGAAATGAAACAAGATCCGTCATTATATATACATCTCTCTAAGGTGGCATGCTGGCAGAAAAATTAGCAGTATTTTGTCTGTCTTTACATTCCGGGTTCAAATTCCACTGAAGTACCACCCAATGGAGAAAAAGAGCAATTCATTTTTAAGTAAATTCCCAGGTAAACGTTTCTAATAGAAAGGAAAAAGACACCAGAAGCAAAAATAAGGAATATAAATGCAGAATTAAATATAAAAGTGTAAAGTTTACTTTATTACATAATCTCTATATAATGATAATGAATGGAATTTTGGGGGAGGGAGCCAGTCAATTAGGTTGACTCCAATAATTGACTGGTACTTAATTTATCGACCCCTGAAAAGAAGACGGCAAAGTCGACCTCGCTGGAATTTGAACAACGGCAGACGAAATACCACTAAGTATTTCGCCGCACGTGCTAACGTTTCTGCCAGCTCGTCACCCTTAGATTGTTTAAGTTTATGGCAGGATGCTCTTAGCACTCTTTGTGTACTGAAAGCATGAAAAGCAAAAATAGTCATGTAATCAACTTTAACTTTTTTGATACCAAGACAAACTCTTGGTTCTTTGATGTAAAAACTAAAATGTTCTATTAAGATTTCATCTTAAACTGTGTTCCAAATACCAGCTTAATAAACCACAATTATGCTAGTAAATGCTTATTTTGAAAATTAATAGAAAAATGAGTGGAACAAAAAGAGAGAGAGTTTACTGCACACACGTGTCCGCCTTCCACGCAAAAGGGAACAACAAAATAAGCACCGGGCTTTAAAAAGAGAAGAATTGGGGTCAATTCACTTAACTAAAATTCAGGACGATGTCCCCGCCAAGTCAAACGACTTGAAACAAGTTAAAGAAGATATGCAGTCTGACTGTTTTGTTAACCTTATTTCCAGTAAAATACACAGCTTTTGTTTCAATTAATTTAGTAAATAGATATTTGGAACATAAACTATCATGAAATTTTGGTAGAAGGTTTCAATTTTGATAATTTTAAAAAAGGAAGTTTGTATCATAGAACCAAGGTTGTTCCCAGGTTGGTGGTATAAAAACTTAACAGGTAAGAGTTAATTAAGCACACCTGGCTGTAAAGCAAATACATATATACACAAACTTGAGAGGTCTGATTAAAAGTATCAGAAAAACTACAACACATCAATTCAGCATTTAATCTCCTTCCAATCTGTCGCAATTATCCACCACCGTTTCCAATGATGGAAGCCATTCCTAGAACTCCTCCTTTTGGTAAAGCGAGCAGCTGCCTCGTTGCATTCTCTTGGATCTCCTCCTCATCGTTTAATGCCTGCTTTCCAAGCTGGCATGGGTTGGACTGGGGACCAGCAAGCCAGGCCCCAATCTGATCTGGTAGGGTCTCTACAGCTGGATGCCCTTCTTAATGCCAACCACTCCGAGAGTGTAGTGGGTGCTTTTTACGTGCCACCGGCACAGGACTGGGATCTCGCAATGCGAAGAATGAACCTTGGTTTCAGGATAGCCATAGACACACGATTCGGCACCTGTTATGTCTATTTCCAAATAGATTACAACATCCTGAACCCAATCAGGGAGACTGTGTGCAGCTGAAATGACCACCCTCCACACACTTTACTTCTAAGCACTGATATAAACAACAGAAGGGAGCAAGAACATTATAACTTGGTGTGCATGCATGACAGAGTTCAAGCCTCAATCTGTGGCCGAGTGGCTTCGCTCTGCAGACTGGCTCTGTTACCATAGCAACAGTCTTAATACTTTTTGATCAGACCTCATACCTGTATGTCATAAATTAAAAAGAGAAAATTACAAATGAAAAGTAAATTTAATAAAAATTGCAGCCAACAGTTACAAATATTTTTTTTTTCTTTCCTTGGTCTTTCACAGCTTCTAACAAAATAAAAACGAAAATAAACAGCAATTTAAATAATGGTTGAAATTTGTTGGGGATTGGGGGAATCTTTTGTTGTTTCTTTTTTGCATTAAATAGACTTTCACTGTCCGTATTAATTAAAATAATTGAACAGTCATAAAAGTAATAATTATTAAAGTAAATTACAAAATTATTAAAACAAAAATAAAGGTGGTGGTGGCTGGGGAAAAATCAACTCTCCTTAAAAACAGCGTTTCCATGAAAGAAGGTCTTTGTTTTTGGGTTTTTTTTCACAGTCTAAAAGTTTTTTTTTTGGCATTTTAGTCTTTTTCAATTACTTCATTTTATTTATTTATTTATATATATATATATATATATATATAGCCATCAGTTATTCTTATTAAAAAAAATTTTTTTTTGAAGATCAGAAGAAAGAGATAAGGTGAGTGGGTGCTGGAAATTATAGTCATTTCATTTTTGTTTTTTGTTTTCCTTTTTAAATATTTTCTGTTTTTAGTCTTGAAAGGTCTAAAATTTACAAAGTAAAAGAAAAAAACAAAAACATAACTGTTTGTTATTGGATATCAAGAATGTGCTTTCACCCACACGTTACTATAGAAACAGAAATTACATTTAAGGTAGGCTGACCGAAGCTGTGTGTGAACCAGCCTTGAAATGGATTATCACACTATCCAGGAGGAGTGACATCTCTCCTCCCCTATCTCTTTCACACTGTATTCGGATGTACACACAGAGGAGAAAATGGACTCAATACAGTTAGTTATAGCTATTTGTTTGGAAAATGGTGAGTCACATTGTTGCCACTCGAAATTTCTCACTATGATGCAACCTCACCATGATTGCAAGTTACTGAGTAAATCATCAGCCTTTGACCGATATATATTTATAAAAACCGAGGCTATTAGCTTTAAAGGAAGTTTAAGAATACAAACAGGACATTTACTGATTGGAGGGTAGGACTCAGTACTGACAGTAGAAGTCAAGTTCATGATGAAACTGGATGTCTGTCACTAAACAGTTCAAATCAGAGCAAAATCATGGGATCTGGCAGTTCCAGCAGGTGAAGCAATTAACAATATGAATAAGAGTGCTTTTATGCACCAAATCTATATATATATATACATACAAATATAATAGAAATGGGCAAATAAATACTTTACACATAGTAGGGGTTATTCTTTCAAAGTTGGTGATTCACTCTGAACACAGAGACAGGGGCAGAAACTTTTGAGTAGCAACATCTGGGACCTCATGCGCTAGGAATCTATATATATGCGTGAGTGTGTGTGAAGGAGGTTAAGGGGAAAGAAAGAAGTCCAGTTCCTTAAAATACTGCAATATTAATCTACCGAGACAATGGAGTGAGGGATTACTGTCTGGTGAAACTAACAAACCAGGCTGACCCTTGTGGCACATGTATTCAGTGGGGTCAAGCAGAAAAAAGGGGGTCTGATACCACCAGGACATTTTACCATTTATTTCGATTGGCAACTGCCTATCAAGTAGTGAAGATGATTTAGTTTGTCAAGGAGAGGACAGAGGTATGAGAAAGAGAGGTAGGTGGGTGGGACAAGCTGGAGCAGCCTCAGACTAGAGTCTAATTAGTAGAAGGGTTTTTTTTTTGGCACTAAGTGTATCACATTTTCATCAAGAATTTGATGAAATATTTGAAATATTTTTTGTTTTATTGGTGACTGCAAATTAGGTATCGTTAGCTTACTGGAGGGAACCTTAAGGGGTTCAATCTTGGGACTGAGGCTTTGATGGCTCCACAATTTAAGACTCAAAGCCTATGGTCCTGACATTCAAAACAAGCAGCATGGAGCTGGTGTTGTGCAAGTCCCTCAAACCATTCCACTGTTTGGCATTATGGCATCAAAGCAAACTGCAAAGTTATCAAGTCTCTTTTTAGTTATAGATGCCAGCATAGCTGTGTGGTTAAGAAGCTTGCTTTGCAACCAAATGGTTTGGGGTTCAGTCCCAGCCCACAGAACCTTGGGTCGATCAATGCCTTGAGTGAATTTGGTAGACGGAAACTGTGTGGAAGCCTGTCATATATATAGTGTATATACATATGTGCATGGATGGGTCTTTGTGTTTGTCCTCCACTCACAGCGTGACAACTAATCTCAACTTTGTGTACTTCACTGTAACTTAGCAGTTCAGCAAAAAGAGACCAACAGAATAACTACCAGTTTTTTGGGGGTTTTTTTGTAAAAAAAATACCTAAGTCCTGAGGTCGATTTGACTAAAACCTTTCAAGGTAGTGCCCCAGCATGGTCGTGGTCCAATGACTGAAACAAGTAAAAGATAAACGTGATAGCCTCAGCATAAAATCAGTCTGTGAGAGAGGGGGGAAGAGAAGGTAGGTGGTGGAATATTTATAACTCCACTCAGAGTATCCGAGTAATGGCATCATTTGATTGGAGAGTATCTTGTGGCTATTGTCCAATCAACTCGTATTGTTATGAACCGATGAGGGAGGAATCTTTAGAACCAAAGAGAGAGAGAGAGAAAGACAGGCAGACAGAGAAAGAGAGAGTTTTTACATGGTTATTCAACTTGCTAAAAACAGCAGCCAAGTCTTGCTCTGAACATACATACTACTATGTTTTTTTTGTTTTTTTTTAAATGGACACAAATAGTGTAGCCCTATATACAATGTCAGGAAAAAAAAAATAAAAGAAATAGAACGACAGGATGGCCATGGTTGGAACACTTTTGATCATAGGTCTTTTAGACCAACACAAAATCCTACCGTAGAGCAAATAATTACCATCATTATATCAAGGATTGTTCTTACAGGACACCAAAAAAAAAAATAATTAAAAAAACAACAAAAACAGCCTCAGCAAGTTTCCAGGGTAATTGAAAGTAGTAGTACTATTACTACTACTACTACTACTATTGTCCCCACCGCCATCAACAAGAGCAGCATTGTGTGTCTATATGCATATCCATAGTCTACAGAGAAGTTCCATCTATTGTTGTTGCGAGAAGAATGTAAGTTTTGTTTGTTGGTTTGCAGTTGCGGCTCTGCCCCTCAGCCCAATTGCTGTGGGTGGGAGAGAAAAAGGAAAAGAAGAAAGGAAAAAAAACTACCTTGCAACATGTTGTTATCCTATCCAGGAAGGGGAATATTGCTCAATTCTTAGAGAAGTCGGATAATTCAGAGAAACTTAGAAACTTGCAAATATCTACACCATAATGCTAAAACTAGCACTCCGTCGGTTACAATGATGAGGGTTCCAGTTGGTTTGGTCGACAGAACAACCTGCTCATGAAATTGACATGCAAGTGGCTGAGCGCTCCACAGACATGCATACCTTTAGCATAGTTCTCAGGGAGATTCAGCATGACACACTGTGACATATACACACACACACACACATATATATGTATCCATCAAATCTACTTTCAGTTTCCATTCTCCCCAACCTACTCACAAGGATTTGGCTGGTTCAGGGCAACAGTTGAAGACATTGCCCAAGGTGCCCAGCAGTGAGATTGAACTCCAAGTCATGCTAAGCAAATTTCCTAACCAGACAGCCAACCTCTTCAGATCACACTCCAATGTTTTTGAAAAAAGACAAGGACACATTAGATCTAATGTGGGTCTAGGAATTTCCTATGTTTGAATCACAATAAAGAAATCGGAAAAAGATGACCACAGATGGAAAGCTTTTTAATTCTGCTGGACAATGGCTAACCTAGGGCTTAACAGCAGGAGTAGCAGATGAAAAGACAGAGATTTATAAAAAGAAATTTACAGGGTTAAGGTTTAATGTTCACACCCCTGCCTAATAAACCCCTAATTCTATATTTTCTGAAAGAGGCTAAGTGAGAGCTTTATGTGATTGCTCAGTTTGCAAGAAATGACAGTCAAATCTCCCACAAATTACATCTTTATTATATATATATATACTAGCAGTATTATTTATTAATGTGTCACATGTGTTTATAAATTAGCGCTTGCATCTATTCTAGTAGATTCTCCAGAATTTGGAGAATCTGCTAGAATAGATGCAAGTGCTAATTTATAAACACGTGACACATTAATAAAAATCTGTAAATGTACAACCATCCAGATATCTGAGTATTACTTTTTCTAATATATAATTCCTGTACATCACCTCCAAACCTTCTAATATATATATATATATATAAGGAAGTGAGACCAAACCAAAATCGTTCCAGATTCATTTTGTTTTTGATTATTTTCTCAGATATATTTTCCTGAACGACATTGTCTAACATGTCCCTTTTCCTATGAAGATGGCAGGATGTGAACTGAGGGTGATTTGACTGGTATTTCTTCCTCAATGGTTGTAGTAGATTAGAATGGTGTCTCCCTAACCAAGAAGATACTCTAAGACACTCTACAACACTGGAGTCGACGCACTGATAGACTGGGGTGGATATATTGACGTATTGGGGTAGACACTCCATTGGATGAGGTTAGACATTGCTGTACTGGGGTGGAGACAGGGGTAAAAATAAAAATCAAAAAAGAAATTAAATAACAAAAATAAATTATGACCAAAAGAACCTGTAGTAGTATTTGTAGTAGAGTATGGTAGTACTTTGTACAGTTTGTAGTAATGGTGGTGGTAGTATTGAAGTGGTGTAGTAGTAGTAGTAGTAGTAGTTGTAATAAAGTATGACTGAGAGAGGCTATAGGAACAGTACTGTTTCAGCTACACATGTGGTAGTTTGTAGCAGCTGTAGTTAGTAGTAATATTAGTGATGGTGGTGGTAGTAGTAGTAGTAGTAGTAGTGGTAGTGGTAGCAAGCAATGGTTGCTGTTGTAGTTGTTGTCATCGTAGAAGCAGTAGTGGTAGTTGCTAGGGTGGAGGTTGTTAACTGATGTTTGAAGAGTATGCCGACAAGATGGATTTCTCCAACCAAAAGGAGTATTCATACTGAAAGAGAAAACAGACATATTTGTAGGATTATCATCATCATCAAGACAGTAAGTAAGCTGACAGAATCGTTAGCATTTAAGCTCAGAATGTAAAGACAGACGAAACGCCAATCAGCATTTCATCTGCCTCCCCATTCTGAGTTCAAATGCCACCAAGGTCAAGCTTGCCATTCATCTTTTCAGGGTCAATGAAATAGGTACCAGTTGAGCACTGGTACCTATTTCAAGACTTGTGCCTACAGTAGAAAGGATCATCATCATCGTTGCTATTTTGATTACTATTGTTTCCCCTGGTTGCACTGCAAAAACAGCAGACAGGATCAGCACCATTTTCAAGAACGCTTGTTTGGTGGCTTCTGGTGGGCAGCCACTGATCCAATGCCACTATGATGAAGCCCTCTATGTTGTTTTTTATCCCCCCCCCCCTGTCCCGAGTTCAAATGCTACCAGGATACATAAAATGAGTGCTGGGTTGATGGAGTTGACTCATTGCTTTGTAGGCCTTGTGCAAAAATTTGAAACCGTTACCATTATTAGGGCAAAGACAATAGAAAAAGGAAGAAAAAAGGAAAGGAAGACAGAACAAAGCAGAAAATGAGGAGATAAAGAATTTAAAAGAGAGAAGGAGGACGTAACAGATGACAAACTTTGTAGGAATTCCAGCAAGACGCTTACCTGTTGATCTAAATCTTTCATTGTTTTACAAACAAATTTTGGAATTACAACCTGCAACAAAAGAAAAAGAAAAAAAACATTAATTATCCGTGCTTCAATTAAAAAATATACAATTTTACTAATTAAAATCATCAATTATACATGCATGCACCCACAAATTACAAATCAAATTCTGTTATATTTTAAACAATCTTCTCTTCTATTTTGTGCTTAAAAAAAAAAACCCTTTTTTTACCATTTTTCTGTTAAAATACATTTCTTTTGTTTTAATTAATTATGAAAATAATGAAGAATTTGGCAAAATAACTTTGTCGTTAATTAATTTGGTGTTTGAAACATAAATTAGCATCAAATTTTGATTGGGGTTGGAGGCTCAGAAAACAAAAGAGAAAAGAACATCAACTTACGTTCTGTAGGCGACTGGCTTTCTCTAATTTTGAATTCAATTGCCAAGGAATATCAGCCAACGCTAAAAGAGAAAGAAAAAACAACATAAGGACCGTTTCACTGGAGGGGATGGCGGGGGGGGGGGGGTTAAAAAAAACAACAAGAAAAAGCTATTATTGTTATTCTTTTACTTGTTTCATTCATTTGACTGTGGCCATGCTGGAGCACCACCTTTAGTTGAACAAATCGACCCCAGGATTTATTCTTTGTAACCCTAGTACTTATTCTATTGGTCCCTTTTGCTGAACTGCTAAGTTACGGGGATGTAAGCACTAAAATCGGTTGTCAAGCAATGGTTGGGGGGACAAACACAGACACACAGATATATATATATATATCTGAACCCCCAACCCCTAACTCTCTCCCGTTTTATATATATATATATATATATATATACGATGGGTTTCTTTCAGTTTCCGTTTACCAAACCCAGTCACAAAGCTTTGGTTGGCCCGAGGCTACAGCAGAAGACACTTGCCCAAGGTGCTATGCAGTGGGACTGAACCCTGAACCCCAGTATTCAACTGGTATTTTATAAACTTGAAAAGGATGAAAGGCAAAGCAGACCTCAGTAGCATTGGAACTCAGAACATAAAGACAGACAAAATGCAGCTAAGCACTTTGTCTGGCATCCTAACGATTCCACCAGCTGCCATTGTAAAAGAACTTCATAAGAATTTATAAACTGTCTTTGAATGTCTAAAACTGTCTTTTTACCAGCTGAATGGACCGGAGCAATGTGAAATGAAGTATCTTGCTCAAGAACATAATGCACTGCTCAATCCAAGAATCAAAACCACAAACATGAGCTCAACAACTGAACCACTAAGTCACACACCTCCACACAAATATGGGTTCCTTGCTGTACTTACGTGATTTTGTATTAGTAACTAGTCTTGAAATATTGTCATCAGAAGAACTATATGAAGATAAATTGGGGTTGCTTGCTGCCATTGTTGGGTTCATCACGTAAGGCAAAGCATTTTCTACTGGTGTTCTGAAGAAAAGGAAGACAACAACAATAAGAACAACAATGAATAGCATTGGTGCAACAACAACAGCATCAAAGTATCACTAGAATGACGAATATTTTCTGAGGAGAATCTGGAAGATGGAAACCAAGCAAAGACTCATTATCCTCTGCCTTTGCATCTTTGTCTTCCTTGCTGGTATGGGTTGGATGGCCTGACAGGGTCCAACAGGTTGGAGGACTGCTTTGGCAGGGGTTCCTACACCTGGAAATGTGTGCCAACCACTTTAAAGAGTATACTGGGTGCTTTCTTTTCCATGGTACCAGCAGTACTGAGGTCACCATGTAGCTTGCAACATGGTGATGTAATTAGCCTATCATTTGAGCTTGTGTCCAGTAAGTTCACAGTCATCGATGCACTGCAGGGAAAGTAAACAGTTTTTTGTTAACAAAATAGGTTTTAACTATTTTGTTAAGATACTATGGACATATTTTCTCAGTAAATTTTCTGTGCAGTGAACTTAGCTGTAATCTGAGCTGGCTACAGTAGAGAGGGAGGCAGCTTTATGCCAGGTGATGACTATTTAGAGTATGAAAGACGAGGAAAGGAATCAGGATAGGGGTCTTATGGCAGAGGAAAGACAGCTAGTAACAGTAAACAGCAGTGAATGGAAACAGTTGGCGTCGAGCCTCAGATTTCCAAATGAAGTCATGGTTCTTAAAAAACAAAACCATAAACAAAACTGGTCACATAAGGGATTTGTCATTTTATTTTTCCCTCCACACAGTTACTTTTTTAACCCTGCAGACTCAAAGCATTTCTTTTATTGCATTGTAACATAGTTTCCTCCATAATTTTATGATTCTGTGCCATTATTTCATTGTATGTTATTTGAAAAAGATAAACTTGATTGTAGTTTGTCTTTGTCTATCAACTCCTGCTGCTGCCTTCCAGCGTTCCATGCAGGATCCTCATAAAGTTGACTGCAAGGAGAATCTTCCATGGATAGGAGTGTTCTCATCCATCTGGATTATGTGATTAATCTATCAAAGTCGAGACTAGAAACCCTTTTGACTTTTCTACCTTTTACTTGTTCTCCTCATTGGGTTATGGCCATGCTGGGGCACTGCCTTGAACGAATCTTTTATAAAACTGGTACTTATTCTATCAGCCCCTTTTGTTGAACTGCTAAGTTAGAGGGAAATTAAGACAGAAATGAGGAGAGATGACGTACAAGCATAATCTTGACTGTGAGGTTGTTGCGGTCAGTATGTGATGGGTAGAGATTTCGTCTGACCGAGAATAATTCATGTTTGTTTTGGCCAGGCTGACCATCTTGAAACACAGCAGCATGTTGTTAATATCTCTGGAAGACAATGAAAAAGAGAGAAATTAAAACCAGCAACAATAGAGGGAGCCACTATCTTGGTTGTGAGACTGCTGAAAATAGTAAACAAATCACCCTCAAATAACATACGGCAAAGATATTGTTAATAAATGTAAACTACCGAAATTGAGAACAACTAAATGTCAGAGTTACAGAAGAAAAATAAATAAAAACAAAAGTTGTGATGTGCATGGTTTTTCATAATGCCATTTAGTAATAAACTATAGAATAGTCTCAATAGGGAACAGAAATGTTAATTAAAACAATAATAGTTAAGGATTGAGACAAAATGAAAAATTTTCTAAATGTTGTCAAAAAAAAATTTCTCAACACAAATTATCTCCCTTAGATTGTTATCAAAGTATGAATGAATGAAGTGTGTGTGTGTGCGCGCGTGAGCGCAGAGGATGGGAGAGAGAAAGCTGAAAACACTTGGCAACATGAACAGGCAGCCCGTGACATTAAGCTGTATGTAGTCCATTATATATATATATATATATTTTTTTCTTCTTTTTTTTATGGTAGAAATAACGTCATAAACATATCCGGTGTAAGTGTGGCTGTGTGGTAAAAAATTTGCCTTCCAATTCCATAGTTCCAAGCTCAGTTCCACTCCATGGCAACTTCTGGGCAAGTGTCTGTTACTAGAATCTTAGGCCAACCAAGGTCTTAGATTTGGTAGACAGAAACTGAAAGAAGCCCATTGTGTGTGTGTATAAAGCTTTTTATTCACCTTACTTTGAGCTATGGAGATAAATACCCAATTGTCTTGGTGCCTCAACTTAAGTACCTAATTCACCTGAATCTTATATGTAGTAGGTGTCTCAGTCTCACAAGCGTTTCATCCCTATCCTTCACCTGAATGGGGCAGTGAGAACTGAGCTAGTCTTCACCTATGGAAGGGTTCCACTTGCAGCCTCCTACAAACCATAGCCATCTTCAGTTCGTTATCAGTAAAAGATAAAAGATATGTGTGTGTGTGTGTGTGTGTGCGCGCAAGCACATACATATATATG
>NC_142948.1:37983208-37990708 GCF_046866305.1 Octopus bimaculoides | reverse complement strand
TTAACATGTAAATCCCCATCACATTGTCATTAACTTGTGTTTCCTTCTAATGGTGAGAGTGAATCAGGTCTAATCACCACACTACAGCATATCTTCATGGCTTCTAGGGAAGGCCCAGATCTATTTACTGTATGTTTTAACCATATATTTGACAGTGCATCTACACACTTTATCAAGTAATCAATGAACTGGACCATGGATCTCCATACCGTTATCATCAGTCCATAGAGCGGACAGTAGATGTACACACTGAATCCACAGACTGGATGCGGATCTACAAACTGTATCCTACATCCATGGATTGAATAGATCTTCACACGATATAACAGGAATTGAATGAATCTGAAATATCCAGGGAATTAATGGAACAAGATCCATAACAAAATCAGTCCTACATACTGTAACATGTCTCCATGGATTAGACAGAAGATCTACACACTTTGTAGTGTATTTATGGATTGAACAGAGGATCTGCATACTGTGTTCCATATTCAAGGGTTGGACAATGGATCTAATAACTATATCTATTGGATTGGACGGATCTACATCCATGGAGTGGTTGGCTCCACATACTCTAACATGTATCTCCATGGGTTGGACAAATCTACACTCATCAGTATATGTCCATGTAGCTCAAGAGTGTGTGTGCATTTGAGTGTATCACGTGATCAACCAGATTATCAGATGTTATACATCACTGGTCACAATGCGCTTTCTTGTGCTGTTTTAGCTTTCAAATGATGCCACCCTGCTGGCTAGGCAAGCAGGCCAACATTCCCTCTGATCGGAAAGCTAGTCCATCAGAGGGTGACCCATTTACAGCTGAGTGGACTGGGGCAGCATGAAACAAAGTGTTTCACTCAAGAACACACCACCCAGTCCAGGAATTGAACCCACAATCTAATAAGTACAACACCCTAACCACTAAGCCATATACTTTCATACACTCAGTCAAAAGAATGACAGCATATCCCCGATACAAGGCAGTAAATCTCAAACTAACACAATTTTACATTCTATTTGGTTTCCATGACAATACATGCCATCATAACGCTAATGTCTGTCTGTTTGTCAGTCTTCCTCTCTCTAAACTGTTTTATTGTTGTATCCATTAAGTCCATACAAGTGAGGTTGTAAAGGTCAAACAAATTTAGTTGGCCTGTTTAGCCCCAGGTCAGTCCGGATCGGGCAGACTTAGAGAAAGTATTCCAACCATGACCAGCTTGTCTTTTATATTTAAATTAGTGTCTTTGTCTTTTTTTGTTTGAAGATGGCAAGGAGTGGTTCGAGGGAGATTTCGATGTTGTTCCTAGTTGGTCAAATGACTGTGTGCGGTGGTGGTGGTGGTGGTGGTGACATCCTCTTGTGCTACCCTTACTAGTCAACACTCTCCTCTGTGTATGTGTGTGTGTGTAGGTGAAGCATACTCTTTTTTGTGTATGTGAGAGTGTAAGGCATGTTCCCTTGTGTGAGTGTGAAGCAGAGGGAAGTTTGGCTGTTATTTCTAGTCAGTAAACGACTGTGTGTGGCAGTGGTACAAATCAGTGATAATACAATATAAATTCATTGTTATGATACAAAAGAAATACAATGCAATAATAATAATAATAATAATAATAATAATAATAATAATAATAATAATAATAATAATGAAGACATTGTTATACAACTTTGCAATAATGAAAATAAGTTGATGCAAAACTTTTGGGTGAAGGGGCAATCAAATTTTATTTTACTTTTTGTTTTTACACTACATTGGTGAACTCAGACAAACAATAATGGCATGCTGGTAGTGATAGTAGCAGCAGTGTTGGTGGTAATGGCTGTGGTAGTGGTGGGAGGAGAGGTGATAAAGGTAAGGTAAGGATTAGGGAACAACACAAAGAACCCAGATTCTCCTTGAAGTATATCTTATCTAAAATATCAAAGATATTTATGGGGTGTACAAAAAGGAAAATGGAAAAACCCCAAAACAGACAGTGATTTAAATTCTTACCAATCCTCAGAAAGACTGAAAAAAGGAAGATTTCACAAACAAATGAAAGTGGAAATTAAAACAGGTTTATTTTAATGATATTTTCTCTCTCCACCCACCTCATTTTTTGTTTTTGTGTCTATCTTTATCTGTTTTCTATGAGTTTTCCTTCTCAGATAACATATAAAGTACACAAAGAAAAACAGCAAAATTCCCATGATTTACAATACATTAGGAAGTGTTAAAGTGGATAATTATTACTGTTACTACAATCATTATTATTGAAGGCAGCAAGCTGGTAGGAGTGTTAGCATGCTGGACGAAAAGTTAAGCAGTATTTCGCCTGTCCCTATGTTCTGAGTTCAAATTCTCTAGAGGTCGACTTTGCCTTTCATCCTTTCGGGGTCGATAAATTAAGTACCAGTAACATTCCGAGTTCAAACCCTAGCAGGTTTGACTTTATCTTCCACCCTTTCAAAGACAATCAGATGAAGTACCAGTCGCATACTGGGGGTGAACGTAATCAACTTACCCCTCTGCCAAAATTGCTGGCCTTGTGTCGAAATTTGAAATCATTATTATAATTAGTATATTTTACATTCTGGGTTCGAATTCTGCTGAGGTCAAAGTCAAATTTGCTTTTCATGCTTTCAGGGGGTCGATGAAATAAGTACCAGACATATACTTGGGTCAATGTAATCAACTAGCCCCCCCCCTTCCCCCAATTTCAGGCCTTGTGCCAAAATTAGAAAGGAATGTAATTTATTGTTTATTTTCATTATATTAAACCTATTTACATGCAAAACCCCCACAACACACATACACACATTCTTTGTTTTGTCTTGTACCATCCATAACGCTTTCCTTAATGTAAACCATTTGTGATCAATAAAGAAATCATTATTATTATTATTATTATTATTGTTATTATGTTTTGTTTACCTGCCCCAGTGGTATTTTAGCTTTTATGAACTTGGCCACTTGATAAAAATATAGATAAAAAAAAATATATATATACATAAGTATTCAACTGAAATAAGTATATAATAATAATAATAATAATAATAATAATAATAATAAAGAGCACTCAGAGAGCGCAAACCTCCGCCAAGGCAACACCAATGTCCTCCCAATGATTTAAAAATCTTCTCTGATTTCTAAAATGAGAATATCAGAAATAAACTCAACTGCTCTCACAAATGAGAATACTGAAAATGAACCACTTGGAAAACAGATACAGGGGTGGTGATGAGAAGGGCATCCAGTCATAGAAAAATCTGCCTCCTCAACAAATTATGTCCAACCCATGCCAGCATGGAAAAGTGGATGCAAAACCTTGATGATTTCTGTGGTGCCAATTTACAATAAAAAAAAAAAAAATGGAAACCATGGAAACATGTTCCAGAAAAGCTTCCCAATTTTACTAATGACCTTCGCAACAAAAACACCACCACCACCACACACTTCCACCAACACCCATCCCACCTCCACCAACATCCTTCCACAACTCCAACACCACCATCACCCCCCCACTTCTATTCAGTTCCAAAATTTTTCCTTCCATCCCAGCTGTCACAACCTCTAAACCAAGCTTAATTTATTTGTGATGATGATGATGATGATGATGGTTGTGATGGCAATGACGGTGGTGATGATGATGGTGACGACAGTGGTAGTGGTGATGATGGAGGTGGTTGTGAAGGTGGTGGTGATGCTGATGGCAGTAACGAAAGTAGAAATGATGAAGGTGGTGGTGATGTAGCAGTGATGATGGTGAAGCAGATAATGATGGTGGTGATGATGATGATGATGAAAGAAACCGCTATTTTTTTAAGACTCCCTCTTCAGCAAACCATCCCACCACCACCACCACCACCACCACCACCACCACCACTATCCTACAATCCGGAAGTACATCCAGGACATACCCTAACAAGGTAAACCAGGCAGTAGTAACTACCACTTCATTAGTGAGTGGCTTGTATCATGGTGGTGGTGATTGGTCGTTGTGGTGTTGGCGGTAGTGGTGATCGTTGCTGTGGTGCTGGTGGTAGTGGCAGCGGTTGTGAATGAATAGCGGAACGAGAAGTGTACCTGCATTGGTGAGGGGGGTAACGAGATATTAAGAGAAAGGAAAGCAAAAGAATAGCACCGAGGTGTGATGGTGGTGGAGATGGTGGTGGTGGTGGAGATGGTGGTGGAGATGGTGGTGGTGGTGGAGATGGTGGTGGTGGTGGAGATGGTGGTGGTGGTGGAGGTGGAGATGAGGATCATAGTGGCAGTGGTGATGATAATGGGCAATGGTGGTATGATGATGATGATGATGATGATGATGATGATGGTGGTGGTGGTGGTGTGAACAATAAAGGGCAATGGTATTATGTAGTGATGATGATGATGATGATGATGCAGAAATAATGAGATAAGGTTGGAAGTAAACCTGTTAATTAGAATAATTCAGTACAGGAGGTGGGGAGGGGAGGAGAGGAAGGACAGAAAACTGGCGGGGGGGGGGGGAGAAAGAGTTCCTCCTCCAAGAAACAGTTAAAAGGTTAATTGGTGTGGATGTTGCTGATATTGTGGATGATGATGATGATGACAACGATGTTGATGATGATGTTGATGTGGCTGTTGCTGGTGTAGTTTTTATTGTTTTATTTGTTTGCTCCATCTATTTACATGTCTGCATATTTATTTATATACTAATTGCTTAATTGGATCTAAGAGGTTTAATAAACTGCAAGTCCCTGACACTAGAAAAGGGTCACAAGTTCAAATCCTGCCTGAGTCTCCCGGAGGGCTCCAGACATTACAGGGGCTACATTAACATCAATTACATCAGTCGACCAATTTGTAAAACCAATCCCACCACCACCATCACTTATTAGAAAGAGGAGCCAAATAGGGGTAGCTTTGTGGTAAGAAGTTTGCTTCCCAACCACATGGTTCCTGGTTCAGTCCCACTGCATGGCACCTTGGACAAATGTCTTCCACAGTTTTTTGTGGACCAAAGTTTCTGGTGGACCAAAGCCTTGTGAGCGGATTTGGTAGATGGAAACTGAAAGAACCAAGTCACATGTGTGTGTGTGTGTGTGTGTGTGTGTGTGTGTGTGTGTTTGTATCTACATGTCTTTGTGTCTATGTTTATTCCCCACCACCACTTCACAATCACTGATGTCGTGTTTATGTCCCTATAACTTAGCAGTTTGGCAAAGGAGACCAATAAAGTACCAGGCTCAGAAAAAAAAAGAAAAAGTAATGGGGTCAATTTATTTGACTAAAATTCCTCAAGGTAGTGCCCCAGCATGGCCACAAGTTTAATGACAAACAAGTAAAAGATAAGAAAAAAAAAATTCAACCTGAAATCACACCCTGTCATCTTAAAAAAAAGAAAAGAACGACACACTGGAGGATAATGGTCCTAGATACATTGTGCCAGAATAAAACTGCAAATGCAATCCTGACCCATGGCTAAACGTAGGAGTCCCTGTGCTCAAGCTGCTAGATACAGCAGCCAAATCTTCCTGTTTACATGTACTTCCTATGTACAAGCCTGTGGTCTCTATTTTAAAGAAAGTTTGCTGCTGCTGCTGTTACTACTATAACCACCATGACCACCACCAAAACACTGAGCAGGTTGTGGGGCTGATTTATAATCCTTTATCTAGTTTGGTTGGTCCTTATTAGGGAGTCTGTTAAGGGAGTTTAAGCTGCTACACTGAGCAAGTCAATCAACTACATAGAAGCTCTCTTGAGGGAGAATCCACTGATATATTGTACGGGTCAATTAATTTACATTGAAATCACATCACCCAAATGATGATGATGATGAGTGATGATGAGTGATGATGCAGATAATTGTGGTGACGAAGGCAGTGATGAGGTTGGTGATGAATGATGATGGCGGTTGGGTAGTGGTGGCAGTGGGTGGAAATTGGCAGAGCTAGAGGTGGTGGGGCAGGGTGGAGATGATGATGATGATTATAGTAATGATGACAACATAATAGTAAGAATGATGATGACAATGATGATGATAATGATTGGTAGTGGTAATGATGACAGCAACTATAAAGCTGAATTTTAATTAGTAAGCTAATTTGTGAGACTCAGTGGGTGGTAATGGTGGTGGCGAGGGTAGGGCTAGTGGCACTGCCTGTGGGGGGGGGGGGGGTCTCTGTGTTGTTTTTATTTGGTTTCAACTCTTGTATTTAATTAGGAACCAAAACACATGGTGTGCCTCATTCCAGAGAATGCCAAGAGTCAGAATTTCATTGAGAATTTTTTCAACCGAGGAACGGTGCCAGCTAATAAAACCTGTCAATTAGTAATTCAGGTATTATATACAGTTATCTTCACCATCACCATCGTCACTTAACATCTGCCTTGGGCATGCCTCACAGCAGCTTGCTACTTGTCACGGCCCTTGGTCATCTGGCACACACACACACAAAGCACCAGTTAAACTCTGATGTTGCATAGTTATGTATTTTAACTTTTATTTTCATAGATGGATGCTTGGTCCAAATCTTTTTACTTTACAGCAGGAATTAGGAGCTCTTTATCTACAAATGTGAGGCTCCTATCTCCAATCCTGTGGGGGCCCTATCTACAAACCCATGTTACCTATCCACAAGCCCTTTGGCTCCTATTTACATGTAATCTATTTACAGATATGCTGCCCCTATTTAAACTTGTGTCCTCTATTCACAAACCTATGGCTCCTATTTTACAGACAGTTTGTTGTGGAAATGTTTACCACCCCTGCCACAATGGACTCTGCACATGGAGGCTGATGTTTATTTTACAACAATCGTGTAATGTCAAGACTAAGAGATGCAAAAACTAACACAAACGAGAGAGAGAGAGAGAGAGAGAGTGTGTGTGTGTGTGCAGATATGGATATATATATACACACATATATATATTGTGTGTGTGTGTGTGTAACTTAATTTAGGTGTTTTATTTTTTTCCTCCTTGTTTTCCCTTTCTCAATCTGCTTTCTTTCTTTACTCCTTTTTATAGAAGGGCATAGGTTCGAAATGTCAAAAACTCTTCAATTTTTCCTGAGTGTCAAACTAATAAACCTTTTTTTTTTTTTTTGTGGTTCCCTGACCTGTCTGTCTTTTGCTTTTTGTACAATTTTGAACTATACCCCTGCCCAACATACATAACTTTCTTTCCATTTCCATTCTAAGGGTCCGGTAGGGCTGTGGCTACAGCAGAAAATACTTGTTGAAGGTGCCGTGCAATGGGATAGAACTCAAAACCATGTGGCTGGAAAGCAAACTAAGCGTAAGTTATGTTTCTCAGTATTGACAACACGATATCTGACTTATACATATTTGAATCCTGACACAGATTTTTATGTACATACGCTTGAAATAGGAATGGGATATTTAAATCAATATTTATAAGAGAGATCACAATTTATCTAAACATTTAGCAACTCACATAGTGCCTACTTGATTGCTTGATATCTGGCACACCCGTTGCTGTGGTGCTTACAATGCCCTTAAGGGACATGG
>NC_142948.1:37953208-37978208 GCF_046866305.1 Octopus bimaculoides | reverse complement strand
TTCCACATGTGTTGCATATAAAAGCAACGATGTGCATGCATTCCTGCATGTATGTGTCCTTGTGTGCAAATGTGTGTGTGTGTGTAGATAGAGAAAAGGACAAGGAGAGGAGAAAGAGACAAAATTGAGAGAGAGAGGCATGGGGGGAGAGACAGAGAGATTGGGGGGGAAGAGACAGAGAGATTGGGGGGGAAGAGAGAGATTTAGGGGAGGGGCAGAGATGGAGAGATGTAAGGGAGCGAGAGAAAGGCGTGAGGGACAGGAGAATCACGGGGGGGGGGGGGTGATACAAGGAAGGAAAAAGGGAAAGGGTGATGAGGGGGTTTGATGATACCTCCCACCTGTCTTGGAGGCCCTGTAAAGGGCGTTGGACATTGCCTTCTTTTCAACTAAAAGTTAAAAAGGTAAAAGCAACCATGTCACAAGGAGGATCAACTCAAACAGACACAGAACACTGTGTGCTTACGAAGAATGGCTCATTAGTATTTCTTAATTATAAGCACAGGTGTGGCTGAGTGGTTAAGAAGTTTGCTTCCCAACCACATGGTTTTGAGTTCATGTCCCATTGTGGGGCACCTTGGGCAGACAAATGTCTTCTTCTATAGTCCTGGGCTGACCAGATGCATTGTGCTGCATTGAGAGGGGAGAAAACTTGTATGGCAACATGATGCACCTACAGCATGCAAAAGGTTGAGGTTAACCCAGAGGTAAAAAAAGAAAAGAAAAAATCTCAGCAAGACCAATCACCATCATCATTTAAGATAGGTTTCCCATGCTAGCAAGGTTGGATAGTTTGACACAGTCCGACAAGCTGCAGCGCCATCAAGCCCTCAACGTCTGCCTAAAGAAAAACCATTTTGCAAACCCAGCCAAACCATTCCAGCAATGATGATGATGATGATGATGATGATTTCAAATTTTGACACAAGGCCAGCAATTTTAAGGGAGGTGGGTAAGTCTATGTTGACTCCAGTGTTCAACTGGTGTTTAATTTTATCGACCCTAAAGGGATGAAAGTTAAAATCAACCTCAGAGGAATCTGAACCCAGAATGTAAAATGACTGGAAGAAAATCCCTCTAAGCATTTCATCCGACTTGCTAACGATCCTACCAGTTCGCTACCTAATGATTATAACGACAACAGCGACACCAATGGTGGTGATAAATAAATGTGATTGGCTGCCTAGAATTGTTTCAAGTACTAAAACTTACAGTACTATTTACTAATGCTCGTTTGTTGATATCACATTAGCCACTAATTACAGGCAGTTTTCAACGGTTCCAGCAATGGCTCCTGTCTCTTCTTCTTCTTCACCCTCCTCTCTGTACCACACATACCACCACTACCTATCCCTCTCCCCAACTCCGACAATCTCAACATATAATTAATATTTATCGATAACATAAGACGCTTCCAACTACATGTTGGTCGTCTTCCAACTGTAAGGAAAAAAGAAAAAAGAAATGTTCCATAATCATTGTTTAATTATCGGACTTTGCTACTTGGTCTGTTCAAAACTACATATTTGCTTTCTGACTCAAGGGGGGGGGGGGACAATGATTTGCTCACAATTGTATCTCTGTCTTGTGTTTGTCACTAGCAACTTTAGATTGCCTGTTATCTAGTCTTCCAAGTGTATCACTAACAAGGATAAATATTGCTTTGAAGTCAATCCCTTCAACTTCCGAATGTCACTAGTAACTCTAGATTGCCTGCAAAGTAAACTCGTCACCAACAAATTTTCACTAGCAATTCTAAATTGCCTGTTATTTTGTCTCCCAAACGTGTCACTAACAGAAATACAGACTGCCTCAAAATTAATCCCTTCACCATCAGAATGTCACTGGCAACTTACCTTTCACCTTCGTAGTGTCACTAGCAATTTTAGATTGCCTGCTATCTATTCTCCCAAATGAGTCCCTACAAAAATATAGAGATTATCTGAACATTAGTCCCTTCACATTCAGAGTGTCACTAGCAACCTTCTAAATCCACTCGCAGGGCTTGGTTGGCCTGCTGTGTTAGAAAAAGAAGCCCAAGGTGCCAAGCAATGAAACTGAACTCAAAACACCGTGGTTGAGAAGCGTATTTCTTAACCACACAGCCACAGAGACAGAGAGTAAGAGGGAAGAGAAAGTGCAAAAAAGAAAACATGAGATGGGATAGGCTCACACTCAAAAGCTATTAGTTTTTACTTGTGAGAAACAGAAACGGTTAACAAAGACACTTCAAACATAGACCTTCTTTGGAACATTGGCAGAGAAAAGAGAAAAAGGAAGAGAAAATACATAATAAGGGGTAAATAAATAAAAGGAAGAACTGAGATAAAACTGCCAACATGCATTGCTGTGTTGAGTGTAGTGGTGGAGGTGGTGGCAGGGAAGGGGACAATGGTGGCAACAGGGGAGATGGTTAGGGTTAGCAGGAAGGGCATTGGTAATGGTCCCGGAAAAATGGCATGAACATCACAGCTTCACCAAGTACCAAATCCCAACTACCATCTGGTGAGCTCTGAGAGGTCTTTCCAGACTAAAGAAATAATAAACACAGCCATCTCAAATGACAAAAGAGAGCCTCTATGTGGTTGTCCAGCAAGCCAGAAATAGCAGCCAAATCTTTTTTAAATCACACAAGATAAATAAAAAGGTGACATCAGATGATATCATGGTGGATATATCAAGTCTGGAAGAATAGAAAAATGGGATGGTCATGGTTGGAAGGTCTGATCAGAGGCCAGATAGATCAGTATTGAGTAGGGATTGAATGACAATGATAAAATAGCAAAAAAAGATGAAAAATAGTAAAGGAATAGGCATGTGAGCCACAACATCCAGGAAACTAAAAATAGGGGGGACAGGGTCCTCAACCCCCTACCCCTATGTCAGAAGGAAGAATGAGTGAGTGTTAAAGTGCACTTAACTGTTTCTCTTGCCCTCATCAGAGAATGTGGTTGACAAGTGAAACAGTAGCTGTGGTGGGGGTGGAATCTGGGGCACAAGATTGCCCCCTTTGAAAAATTGCGATGAAAACCGTTTTAATTAAAGTGAATAAAGAAGAAAAACAAATTCCTTTAATATTAGAAATTTAATATGTTTATCTCAAGTCAACTCTGGGTGTGTGTATAAAATCCACAAATTATACATACACACATAACCACACACATACACACATATATATACCAACATACACAGCCACATACACAAATAAAATTTATATATACATACACACAACATATATATATATTAGATATCTATATATACATACACACACAATCAACATATATATACACACACACACACACACAGTGTATTTACATGTGTGTACATATTACATATAGCGAAGCAGAACACATACAATCATCCACGCACGACATTGTGCGTGTGTGTGTGTGTGTGTGTGTGTGTGTGTGTGTGTGTGTGGTAGGGTGTACATTTAGGATGTTTACATCTCAACAAGTCATGTGCAACCTTCCTTATGTCCAATAATGCACATGTGTGTGACAGAGAGGCTGGAGAAGGAGGAGGAGGAGAAAGGATTAGGGGTTGAGAAGATGGCAGGGTGTAACAGAAGAAAAGTTTAGGCAGAAAGAAGAGGGAAGGAGTAGGGGGGGAGGAAGAATATTTGACATCATTTAATTTGCAAAATTTATTATTTTTATTATTATTATTATTATTATTTTTATTATTATCATTATTATTATCATTATTATTATCATTATTATTATCATTATTATTATCATTATTATCATTATTATTATTATTATTATTATTATTATTATTATTATTTTTATTATTATCATTATTATTATCATTATTATTATTATTATTATTATTATCATTATTATCATTATTATTATTATTATTATTATTATCATTATTATTATTATTATTATCATTATTTTTATTATTATCATTATTATTATCATTATTATTATCATTATTATTATTATTATTATTATTATTATTATTATCATTATTATTATCATTATTATTATCATTATTATTATCATTATTATTATTATTATTATTATTATTATCATTATTATTATCATTATTATTATCATTATTATTATTATTATTATTATTATTATTATTATTATTATCATTATTATTATTATAATTATTATTATCATTATTATTATTATTATTATTATTTTTATTATTATCATTATTATTATCATTATTATTATTATTATTATTATTATTATTATTATTATTTTTATTATTATCATTATTATTATTATTATTATTATTATTAATGCTGTTAGGGTGGCGAGCTGGCAGAATCGTTAGCACGCCGGGCGAAATGCTTAGCGATATTTCTTCTGCCGTTACGTTCTGAGTTCAAATTCCACCGAGGGCGACTTTGCCTTTCATCCTTTCGGGATCGATTAAATAAGCACCAGTTACGTACTGGGGTCGATGTAATCGACTTAATCCCTTTGTCTGTTCTTGTTTGTCTCCTCTGTGTTTAGCCCCCCCCCCCGTGGGCAATAAAGGAATTATTATTACTCTCAGAGTGGTTGGCATTAGGAAGGGCATCCAGCTGTAGAAACTCTGCCAAATCAGATTGAAGCCTGGTGTAGCCATCTGGTTTCACCAGTCCTCAGTCAAATCGTCCAACCCATGCCAGCATGGAAAGCGGACATTAAACGATGATGATGATGATGATTAATGCAGTGAGCTGGCGGAATTGTTAGCATGCTGGACAAAATGCTTAGCAGTATTTCACCTGTCTTTATGTTCTGAGTTCAAATTCTGCTGAGGTCGACTTTATTTTTCATTCTTTCAGGGTTGATAAATTAAGTACCAGTGAAACACTGGGGTCGATATAATCAACTAGCCGCTCCCCCAAAACTGCTGCCCTTGTGGAAACATTTGAAACCACTATTATTATTATTATTATTAAGGCAGGGAGATGGTAGAATTGTTAGCATGCTGGACAAAGGAGCTTAGTGGCATTTTGTCCATCTTTATATTCTGGGTTCAAATGCTGCAGGGGTCAGAAGGTCACAAGGTATTTTATTCCACACTCTAAATGAAGTGCATGGGAGAGTGTGTTTGCGTGTCCACATGTTGCGTGCATGTGCCCAACCACATGTGCCAACAAGAGGATTGACCAATGCCAGCCAAGGTGTCAATGTAGACAAACCCTTTGACAAATCCGCATGTCAGATTAAGACCGACAGAATTATAGCTGTGTGTGTGTATGTGTGTGTGAGAGAGAGAGAGAGAGAGAGAGAGAGAGAGAGAGAGAGAGAGAGAGAGAGAGGGGAGAGTACTTATTTTACCTGGAGATAATTACAAGATTAAGGATGGTTTAAGTAGTTCAGACTGCGATACATGGATGGATGGGTGGATGGATGGATGGATGGATTGTTGATTTTATTTTTGTTGTTGTAGTTTAGCCAAACGTCAACCAGCTGACCTAAAGTCTGAGAGATGTCCCAGCAGCCGTGAACAATCTCAGCCTTTGTTCGGACCACAATGTATTTAAGACCATATATTATTATTCCAATGTGTCCAGACAGTAGAGTGTAAATCCAAAGAGCTGTGGGTGTTATTTCTAGCAGATTGAGCAATAACAGCCTCATTTGCTTGTTTATCTCAAAGAGAGAGAGAGAGAGAGAAAGAGAAGGAAAGAAAGAGAAAGATAACGGAATTAGTAGAAGAGAGAAAGAGAAGGAAAGAAAGAGAAAGATAACGGAATTAGTAGAAAAGAGGAAAATGACAAGGAAAGGCCAAGTATATTTGCTAACAAAGAGATGCCTTTGTTAATTAGCTGCGTTGCCGTGGAAACGGGTGTTATAAGGAATAAGAAATGTAATTACACATGAAACATCACAAAGTACACAAACTGATAGGGAGGGGGTGGGGTGGATTATAGTGGGGGGTGGAGAATAATAATAAACTGGACACTTTAGTGTTGACTTTTATTTTCAATCGTTATGTTATCTTTCGCTTGCTACAGTCATTGGATTGCGGCCATGCTAGGGCATCATCTTCAAGGGTTTAGTTCAGTAGTTTTCAACCAGGGTCCATATGATCTTTGGGGAGCGGGGCCTATACAAAATTTTATTGTTAAAATTTACATCCAATAAATCGATTATACTTTAACAATGCACAATATTTTGACAATTTTTTTTTTTTATACAATTCCTAATAATATTTAATTCTAAAAATATAAACAGGCTAAGAGGGTCCAACTGAATAAAATAGGAATTAGAAGGGGCCCATGGGTAAAAGCTGGTTCAGTTGAACAAACTGGCCCCACGAGTTCCTTTTTTTTTCTTTGCATATCTGGTATTTATGCTATTAGTCCCTTATTGAAACCCTTAAGTTACAGGGATGTAAACAAACCAACATTGCTTCCTGCTCTTCATGTTCTGAGTTGAAATCCCTGACTTTGCTTTTTCATAATTTCAGGATTGATAAAAAAAAAAGTACCAGTTGAGCGCTGGGGTCAATGTAATTGAATTCCACCCACACTCCAAATTTTTAGGCTTTGTACCTATAGCAGCATGGTTCTGGGTTCAGTTCCACTGCTCAGCACCTTGGGCAAGTGTCTTTTACTATAGCCTCGGGCTGACAAAAGCCTTGTGAGTGGATTTGGTAGACGGAAACTGAAAGAAATCTGTTGTATATATATATATATATATATATATATATATATATATATATATATATATATATATATATATGAGGAGTGTATGGAAAGTGTTGAGCCTCAAAAAAACAAAACATGGTTCAAGATTTCTGATGAAGGCTTCAAGACTCAAAATATTTCATACATCCCTCGTATATATGTACATATGTATGTATGTATGTATTTGTGTCTGTGTTTGACCCCCACCATGGTAGTGGAAGTAGTATTGGCTATGGTGGTGGTGGAAGTAGTACTGGCTATGGTGGTAGTGTCAGTAGGATTGGTTGAGGTGGTAGTAGGGAAGACAGTAGTACTGGCCGTAGTAGAGATGCCAATAGCAATATCGATGCTGGTGGTAGCAGCAACATTGTTGAGGAAGCAGTTTGATGTCCAAGTTGAAAGTGATCAGAGGAAATATCCTATCATATCATATCATATACATACATAGTCAATACTTTATCAGAAACCAGTGATAGACTTTCATATATTATTGATAATATATTGATAGATTGATTGGTTTGCCTGTTGTTGTTGTTCTATTGATGAGATGTACATTTATGCCATCTGGTGCATTCATCAAAATATTCCAGTGAAGGAAGAAAGTCAGTTGATTAGATATCATCATCATCATTTAACGTCCATCATTCATGCTGGCATGGGTTAGATGGCTTGACAGGGGCTGGCAAGCCAGAGGATGGCACCGAGTCCCCACTGTTTATTTTGGAATGGTTTTCATGGATGGATACCCTTCCTAACTCCAACCACTTTACAGGGTGGACTGGGTGCATAGTATAATACAAGAGCAGCTGTGTGGTAAGTAGCTTGCTTCCCAACCACATCGTTCCAGGTTCAGTTCCACTGCGTGGCACCTTAGACAAGTGTCTTCCACTATAGCCTCGGACCAACCAAAGCCTTGTGAGTGGATTTGGTAGATGGAAACTGAAAGAAGCCCGTTGTGTGTGTATATATATATATACATATATATATATATATATATATATATATATGGCATATATATATATATATATATATATATATATATATATATATATATATATATATATATATATAGTAATTAAACCCTTTGGCATAAGTGAATTAGTCATTCGCTTGAAGATCATACACGTGTGCATGAAACCAATGGTAGCAGATACAGGTCATAAAATATGAATTCTATTACTATTGAGCATTTTTATGTTGACCTCATTTTTTATATATTCTATACACACACACACACGAGAGGGTTAGGAGATATGGAAGGAGGGGGGAAAGGAGAGAGAGAGAGAGAGAGATATAGATGTGCAAAAAAGTACAAAAAGAGGTAAGTTTCTACTTCAATGACCACCACCACCGCCTGGTCAGCTAGGAGTCATTCTAGCATGACTTTCCAGATAATAGCATTTGCAATATTTCCCAATGGAAGAATGGAATAGTTTTGGGTCTTGGAAACACTCAGGCGGTCTCTCTTCAGTTTTGTTTTTACCAATTCCACAACCATTACTGCCATCATAATATAACCACCACCACCACCACCACCACCACCACCACCATTAACAATAATGATGGCAATGATAGTGGTGGTTGTGGTGGTAGCAGTTATGATACTGGTGGTTGTGATGCTGGTGATGATGATAGTGGTAGCAATGATGATGATGATGATGATGATGATGATGGTGATGATTAAAGTGAAACAATATTCTTTGATTTGATTGGGGTTTTTTTCTTTACTTATTTTCTTTTAATCAATTTGTTGGGGTTTTTTTTTATTGTTGCTTTTCAGTGCTTTTTTTTTGTTTTTTGTTCTATTTATTTATTTTCAAATAAACATTCGCTGTTCATTGCCACATGAAAGACGATTGAAGAAACAATTGATGCTTCAGTTGGTTGAAATATTCCTGGTGATAGCAGAAGAATATGTTGTATGTATGTGGGGTGGAGGGATGGTTTGTAGTGTAAATATCTAAGAGGAAAGAATCTAGAAGAAGAAAGGAAGAAAGAACTAATGAAGAAAACAGAAAAATGGAGAAGGAATGGAAAGAGAAGATGGAGAAAATGAAAAGGAAAAAGAAGATGGAGAGGAGGATGGGAAAGACATGGATGGAGACGGGAAGAGGGAGAGAGAGAGAGAGAAGGAAAATGGAAGTGGAGAGAAGGATGAGGAGGAGGAGATTGTGAAGAAGGTAAAAAGGCAAGAAAGGAGAACACGAGGAAAGAAGAGAAAGAGGCAGGGAAAAGGGAAGGAAAGCGAATGATGTGGAGAAAAAGAAGGGGGGGGACGAGAAAGAGAGAGAGTAGAATAGGGGGAAAGAGAGGAAGGGGGAAAGAGAGAGAAGGGAGAAGAAAGGGGAAGAGAGGAGGGAGAGGGGAAGGGGTGGGTGGAAAACAATAGAAAGATAGAGTTCCAAGATCAATACTTGGTGTTGATATTCAAAGAACATTAGCCATCATTGTTTTGGCAACACTTCACAGTCCTTCCACTACTACCCATACCATTATTCCACAACACACCACATATACTACACTACGGTACCAACATCCCATAAAACACACAACAACGACGACCACCACCAAAGTTCAAATCATACAGTGCAGAGATGTCAGTCTCCAGCAAAGCTCTCGAGGATCCGACAAGATAGACATAGGCAGGTAGAAATGTAGGAAGGAAGGAAGAATAACATAAGCAGGTAAGTAAATTAAAAAAAACAGGTAGACAAACAGACACAGAGAAACAGATAAACAAAGGAAATGCATTAGCTGACTTTCTATTCAGTAAAGGTTTTCAAAACAAAGGCATCTGAAGAAAATTGGCTGCCTACGAAATGGACACATCCTGGCAGTTACACTCTTGAGTGGTTGGCATTAGGAAGGGCATCCAGTCACAGAAAACCATGCCAAATCAGACAGGAGTCTGGTGCAGCCTTCCAGCATACCAGCCTAGTCAAATCGTCCAACCCATACCAGCGTGGACACTGGACGTTAAATGATGATGATGATGAATATGGAAGCACGTACAAGTCTTGTGTTCATCTGCTTCACGGAGTAGTAATAGCTAGCTGGTATTTTTGAAAATCCCTTTGAATGCACGAGATATTCACCGATAGGACACAGAAACACATACATGCGGATAGACAGACCTGCATTTGCACACAGATATATGTACAAATACAACCACACACACACACACGCAAATCACAAACACATGCAGATAGAGAGACAGATAGACATATGCACAGACATAGATTCACATAGAAAGAGGTATACATGCAGACGCATATGCCCACACACCAGTAAGCTCTCCTTCCACAAGTTCTGTCAGCAAAGAGCGAGGAAAGAAAAAGAAAAAGAAAAAGAAAAGGGAGGGAAAAAGAAGAGAAGAAAAGAACAGAATGCAAATTCTATAATTTGAAGAAATGTAAGAATTCCAAGATGGAAGTGGCTTGAAGATAACAAGAGTTACAGGGAGGAGAAGCAATGTGTGTGTGTGTGTGTGTGTGTGTTTTTGTATGCATATTTATATTTATTGGAGCAACAATATATGTGAGAGAGTGCGTGTATGTATATACATACGTACACATATATGCGTACATCTATGTGTATGTCACATGAAAAGCAAATACACACACACATCTCTATTTTATATATTAGATATACACCCACACACACACCTACACACACATGTGCATACACATATGTGCATACATACATATATATGAGATTAAAATATTATCTGAATACCAGAATCCGGAGATTATACAGTCTTAAAGAACTGAAAAGGTCACCAGTAGGTAAGAGAGGGGTGGTGTGTTCTTGGAGGGATACAAAGATATTAGTGGGAACTGCAAGGGAGAAAGGGGAAAGAGAGTTGAATAAGGGGCAACATGCAAAAGGGGCTGCAAAAGAAAGAATACCTAAGCACAGCTGACTATGTTAGCGCTCGTTCGACTATTGTGAAAGAGGAGTCTACAGATTTACAGAATGAAGAATACTGGAGCTATCTTTTAGTTTTTTGTTTTTGTTTGTTTGTATCAGTCCTTGAACTGTGGCCATACTGGAGCACTGCCTCGAAGGGTTTCAGTTGAATAAATTGACCCAAGTACTTATTTTATCAGTTTCTTTTGCTGAACTGCTAGAGACATAAGCAACCCAACACTAGCTGTTAAGAGGTGGGGGACAGACACATACATGGATGAATATATGTATGTATGTATGCATGTATCTGTGTATGTATGTGTGTGTGTGTGTATATATATATATATATATATATATATATATATACACATATGCATGTATGTATCTGTACGTGTGTGTGTGTGTGTGTGTGTGTGTGTGTGTGTGTGTGTGTGCATATATATATACACACGACAGGCTTCTACACAGTTCCCATCTACCAAATTCACTCACAAAGCATTGGTTGGCCTAGGGCTATAGTACAAGACTACTTGCCTAAGGTACCATACAGTGGGACTGAACTGAAGACCTCATGGTTGCAAAGCAAGCTTCTTAACCACACAGCCATGCCTGCACCTATATATGTGTAGCGACCTTCCTCGTCATTTAACGTCCACGTTCCAATGCTGGTAAGGATTGGATGGTTTGGTAGGACCTGATGGGTCCAAGCACTGTATCGTGCTCCAAGTCAGCTCCGGCATGGTCTCTATGGCTGGATGCCCTTCCAAATGGACTGAATGCTTTTTGTAGACCAATGAGCACTAGTCAGGTCACCATGCTGCTTACAAGACTACGAAGCCCAAGAGAGGGGTTGGCTTTATGCTGGAAGATGAGGGGTTGGGGAAGAACAGGTTAATGTAGAGACCCTAAAACCACATGGTTGGGAAGCAAGCTTCTTACCACACAGCCACACCTCTGCTTATCTATGCTGACTCTGCTAGTTTGCCTCTCCTACTCATCGCCATCATTTCACTGTCTCTTCAGTAAGAGGCTGAAATAGCAAATCCTTTCGATTCTTTCTTCATATCTACACATTCTCCTTAAAGCCACAATTCTTTACCTGGAGAAGGGAGGTGGTGGAATTTCAGAATTCCAATACGAAAATTGGATTTTAAGTTGAAAACTTCTCCATCAATATTCACACGGTGTTGGCTAAATTTATTTTGGAAATATTGATTTTAACAACGCTAATGTTAAATTAATAGAAGGCTGTTTATGTTATGCAATAAATTGTGTTGTATATGAAACTGCATTTCTTTCTCTCTCTCTCTCACCATAAGTAGGGGAGGGGGAATTGGGACGAATTGAAGAAGAGGTGAACAGGCTGTGTGGTTAAAAAGTCTGCTTTGCAATCAAGTAGCGTCAGGTTCAGTCCCACTACACAGCACCTTCACCAAATGCTTTCAACTATAGCCTCAGGTCAACCAATGCCTTATGAGTGAATTTGGGAGATGGAAACTGTGAGAAGCCAGTCGTGTGTGTGTGTGTGTGTGTGTGTGTGTGTGTGTGTGTGTTTGTATATGGCTCTCCACCCATCATCTGAGAATCAGTGTTGGTTTGTTTACATCCTTGTAAGTTAGCAGTTCAGCAAAAGGACCAATAGGAGGAGTACCAGTGTTAAAATAGGTAGCAGGGTCAATTTCTACAACACCTTAACCACTGGACTAGGTGTACCCAACGATAACTAACAAGGTCAATGAAACAAGCAGCAATAAAGTAAGTATTGAGAGGAGCGGTCCATTTATAATCACCTGTACTTTTCCCAAGAAGGCAATGTGCTCCAGCCTGGCCACAGAGCAATGACTGAAACTAATAAGCCAGTTATGAAATAAGACACAGACCCAACAGGACAACAGCTGATTAACGACCTCACTGGTTTAGACAGCCATGACTGTGCGGTTATTGCAATCACAGGTTTTGGGTTCAGTCCTACTGCATGGCACCCTGGACAAATGTCCCCTACTATTGTCGAGTTATATTTATTATTTACTATTTTCTTTTTATTATTTCACTTGAAACTATGGCAATGGTGAGAACAACTCAGTAACCATTCACACGGATAACCAGCCACAAAGTAAATAGTATTGTGAAATAGGTAAAAAGTGATTGAGTCACACACACACACAGATACAGATACAGGCAGACAGACAGACAGACACCTCTTCTAAAATAGTGTTAGACACCATTAAAATGCAGAAAGGTTTGAAGTGCGGATTAGATGTGAGACATATTCAAAGCATAAAGACGCAAAGGATATAGAACGAAACTGGTGCGATGAAAGATAAAGAAATAAACACACACACTATTATGTGATGCAAAACAATACCAGCTTTTGTTTGAAGTGTGTTGTGTGTTAGGTTTGTCACGTAAGGCAAACAAGAATTACAAATACATGTACACACACATGCATATGTTTATGCATATATACATGCCCATACACATACACACAGACGCCTAAACTGTAACCCCAAAAAGTACTTTTCACGATGTAGTCCATGCAATACCAGCTCAGAATGTATAATAAAACTCTTGTACCTGTTTTTGTCTTTTGTTTGCTCTCTCTCTTTGTTTGATAGAGGACTAGTTGGCTCAGTTTACAAACCTTTCTTGCAACATTCCAGTCACATGTTTGTAGTACCAGAGCTGTGATTTCTCAGTGCAAAGAAGCAACAGCTTGAGGTGACATTTTATAATAAGCCAGAGGTTCTTTCCATTGCCAGCGCTTACCTGTTTTTAAAGCAAGCAGGTTTTTTCTTTTGTTCCACAGGTTTGTGAAAGCACAAAGCAATCAGTCACAGATTCAACAAGAAATGTCAACATTGCCATATCAAATGACAAGGACAAGTGTGGAATACAAGCATTCTTGCACATTCACACACAAAAACATAACTGATCTTGGTGGGATTTGAGCACAAAGGGCATGGCTGAAATAAATACCACAAGGCATTTTGTCCTATAATCTAACAACTTTACCAATTTGTCCTTTAACTCTTTAGCATCTGGCTAAAATATTCTACCAGTTTTATGTTCAAACTTACCAGATCTGGCCTCTTGTGCCTACCCTACAATGTCATTCTAAGAGTAAAACAACTACTTCATCAGAAGTTTGAAGCTTCAAGATAAAGCATGATTAATACAAAACAATATGAATAAATAAGAATTATATTCGAGAGAGAAATCTGAATGCCAGAGGGTTAAACCAGCCATATTTAGCCCAAAATATTGTGTGTTTTATGTTCAAAGTGCCCACATCTGGCCTCTCACACTTACCCTACAATGTCATTCTAAAAATAAACTGTTACATCATTGAAATCTCAAAGCTACAAGATAAAGCATGATTAATTCAAAACGTGAATAGATAAGCATTGCATTTGATAGAATAATTTGAATGCTGAAAGGGTTAAGTAACAAGGTCATATATTTTAAGGGAGAGTCTAGTTGATCCCTTTAGCCCTTGGTACTTATTCAGTTGTGCACTTAAAGGATGGGAAGTGAAGTCAACCTTGACAGGATTTAAACTCTGAAAGTAAAAAGGACATAACTGAAAAGAGGAAGGCATTTGGTTTGCCATGAAAGGAATTGTGGAATTGTGGCATTTAATCAGAGTTTAAAACCGTTTTTCTTATGCTTAACATGAAATGTTTCCAACCATCAGGTAGAGAAAGACGGAGAGATATACGTGTCTGTGTGTAGAGAGAGAGAGAGAGAGAGAGAGAGAGACTGAGACTGTCACTGTGACATATAGCTGTGTGTGGGTGGATGTGTGTGTGTGTGTAGACAGATAAAAAGACAGTGACGGGGTGGAGGAGAGAAAGAGAGAGAGAGAGAAAGAGAGAGAGAGAGAGAGAAAGAGAGAGAGAGAGAGAGAGAGAGAGAGAATAACAGATGGGGAGAGAAAGAGTGACAGAGGGGAAAGAGAGAGTCACAATGGGGGAGAGAGAATGACAGAGGGGGAGAGAGAGTGACAGAGAGGGGGAGAGAGTGACAGAGGGGGGAGTGACAGAGGGGGAGAAAGAGTGACAGAGGGGAAAGAGAGAGAGTGACAATGGGGGGAGAGGAGGAGAGAGGGGGGATAGAGAGAGGGGGAGGGGTAGTAACAGAGAGAGCAATAGTGAGAGAGAGACAGAAAGAAAGAAAGAAAGGTACATACATCAATAAAATGCTAATAACCGACAGAGAAGTAATCGGTGCTGAAATGCTGCACTGGCAGAAATACATGGAAATCAGTTGTGCAAGTGAATGTGCATTTACGTGCAAGTGAATGTGCACATGCATGCAAGCATGAGGACACAGACGATTCCCCCCTTGGTCACATTGGTTGATTAAAAGCTGAAACGGAAAGTTTTATGTAACTTGAATCATATGTAGTTATATAGATATATATATATATATATAGATATATATACACACACATATATATACCTTAGATATACAAATACAAATATATATATTTGCATATACTTGTATTAAGCATATACATAATATGCACACATGTAAGAGTGTCAATATACGTATATATATCTACACACACACACAACCAAACATAACCATGTGCGTGTATATATATATATTTACATACAAATATAGCTGTATATACATACATACACAAATATAGCCATATATATATATACACAAAAACAGCCATATATATATATATATATATATATATACATATATAAAGACACAAACAGCCGGATATATACATATATATATACACACAAACATAGCCGTATGCATACATATACACACAGACATAGCTGTGTACATATATATATATATATATATATATATATGCATAGTATACATGACAAGAACTGTGTAAGAAAATAAACAGCAAGACTGTAATATCATCTATGAAAGACATGCACAGAAGCATGCCACAAGAACTCTAAACTGTTGGATTAGGTGTCATGAATAATAAATAACTAGAAAAAAATGAAATAATTCTATTTTTTTCTTTTAAATCTGTACACTTAACAGCAAATTGCAAAGAAATGTAGAAATAGAAGTTTACTTCACAGCAAACCCATAAGAGATGACCTCTCAGGATAAATACTGCAGCAACTGATCTATTGATAGTGGGTATACATTGAGTATGATACACAGATGGCTATTATAATTAAAGACTGCTTTACTTGCATATACCACATTTTTATTTTTTCAGCTACGCAAGCTATTCGCAATGACTTTTTCTTTTGTTTGTCCTCACACTCACTCGAGTGAGAGTGTGAGAATATAATCCTGTTGTTCACGAAGGTAAACCAATAGATTGTGTTGTTCAGTCTCTGATTGAAAGTGTTTCTGCTGTTGCTATCCCATACTCAATCCATACAGTAGCTACGACAACCATTATTTAATGTGACAGCTCTCAGTAAAGTATGATTTGAGGGACATTTGACTGCTATTTCTAGCAAGCAAAATGACCATGTAGAGGCTCTCTCTCTATTTGGTTTTCCATTTGATGATATTCATAATGAGACAACAGCTATCTCAGTGAGCACATCATTTGAAAGAGAGGTGGGGGGGAACGGTAATATACTAATAGAAACTGGTTGTTGTGTTTACCCAGTTAGCAAGTAATGAGAGGTTCAATTCTTATCAGAGAGGGCAATCAATTAATTGGTTTTTTAAAAATTTATTTCATGTGAGTTATTTTTGCTTGTTATTTATTTATTTTTGTCAGTTTGTTATGTAGCATTGACGGCTGTGACCTCTCAGACTGAAGCCAACGCCCAACCTCAAAAGCATTTGCAGGAAAACAGAAAAATAAAACCTAGGAGCAGGAAGAGAATTTGCCATGGTTACCAAACTTTCTCTCTTTTTAAAATTTGAACATCATCATCATCATCATCATTATTGTTACTAATAAATAAATGATGAAAAGATCTATTATAATTATTACCATTATTAATGTGATTATGATTATATTGTTGACTTCACGAGAATTTATAAACTTCTGAGAGAACATGAAATAATTCTGTTTTTGGAACAGTTGCTCTTGAAACATAAAGCTATAATAGCATGTAAACATTGGGTTGAGAAACCATCTTGGATAGAAAGCCACAGGGACGTAGGTTCAAGTTCCACCGATAGCCATCAATATTTTCTATCCAAAAGGGAATTTTCAATCCAATATTTATGTGTTATCATTTATAGCTTAATGCACTTCAAGATTTATCATTCAAAATACAGCAGTGAGCAAACCAGACACCCAGTCTTCAGTAACACAGTGCTCAATAATTTCATTGTTGCTGTATTAAATAGCAGTAATTAAGTTATAACCACAGTAACAGAGAGAAAGTTTTTTCCTTAATTACTAACCTAAGTAATAGGAAACTCCTTCATTTCTAATTTACAGGAAAGTCAGCTTTGCCATTGATTATAGCAACTAATTAGCTTAATCTAGTGCTTGTTGAAGAGATATCAGTTTACAAATTGCTTCCATGAAGCACAAGTTCTTCGTCCTTCACTGTTAACCATATCCATACTAATAGAACGGATCCTGAATTACTTTTGTAAAGGATGATGGAAATTCTAGTCATCAACATCCTTGTAATGTCCACTTTTCCAGGCCTGCATGGGTCGGATGGAGTTGACTAAGGGCAGTTGATTATTAGGCTGGATGCCCTTCCTGTTTTCAAGTAAAGTAATATTCCTTCATGTTTCTGCAGAACATTGGAAACGAACGAGACTGCTTATATGACAGTGACATCATTTACCACTTTTATGCAAGGTCAACACAAAGAGGTGCACACACGCACACACACACACAATGGGCTTTTGTCCAGATTCTATAAACGAAATCCACTCACGAACCTTTGGTCAGCTGAGGGCTATAGTAAAAGACATTTATCTAAGACGTCACACAGTGGGGCTGAAACTGAAACCATGTGGTTGGGAAAGAAACTTCTTCACCACAAAGCCAGGCCTGCATCTATGCAAATAATGGGGCATGGCCTAATGGTTAAGTAAAGGCAAAGTTACCTTCTCAAGTCATGTAGACTCAAAAGGGGTGGTTTCCCAGTTACCATGGCAAATAAATTCCCCACCTGGATGGGATGCCGGTCCATCGCAGGATTCAAGGTCAACTTTGCCTTTCATCCATTCGGGATCAATAAATTAAGTATCAGTTGTGTACTGGGTCGATCTAGTCTACCGGCCCCCTCCCCTAAAATTTCAGGCCTTGTGCCTAGATTAGAAACGATCATCAAACTACATCTGCCACTGGCAATCTCTCACCAATGCTTACGTCCCCACCACCTCTATCATCATTCTATAACTACTACTACTACTATATATTTTACCAATGCTTTCACAATCATCATCATCATCATCATCATCCTTGCCATCAATGGTATCATCACCATTATCATTGTTTTGACCAACATTAGTCATCATCATCATCAACAGCATCATTGCCTTCATCACTGGCAACATCGACATCAGTGATGGCCATTCTTGTCATAGCATTGCCCCTACAATCACCATCAGCGCTTCTACCATGATCATTGCCACCAATCACCATGACTACCACCACCACCATTGCAACTGCTGTAACCACCAATACTTGCAAACCGAACACTACCATATTACTACTACAACCACTACCACCACCACCACCACCACCACCACCACTACAGACTAGTTTTAGAGCCAAACATCACTTTCTATAACCTACACTTCCCCATACGTAAGAGGGGGGGGACAAGACAAACACCCCCCCACCTATCCTCTCAACCTTCCTTCGTCCTCCAACATTTTCTGTTTCAATTTTAATATACAACACTTGCCAGAATTGCCTGAGTGACTGTGTGTGTGTGTGTGTGTGTGTGTGTGTGTGTGTAATATGATGGACAGAGAGAGTGAGAGAGAGGGAGAGCAAGACAGACAGACACAGATCATCTTCATATTTACCTTTTGACATATCATTCAATTGAGTGAGAGAGAGAGAGAGAGAGAGATAGAGAGAGAGGGGGGAGGGAGTGGCGCCAATAAAATTTATATGTGTGTGTTGTGTGTGCCAGAAGTGTGGGATTGTTGGCTCTGATAACCATTGCACAAAATGAAAATTGGATCTTTAACAATAGAAGTTTCTTAGATTGACATATGGCCACATGTTTGGGGAAAACATGGGACAGACAGGGGCAAAATTAATTGTATTAACCTCCTGGGACATAATTTGTAAACCTTGGAGTTCACTCTGGCAGGATTTGAACTCAGAATGTAAAAGGCCATACCTAAGTATCTTATAAGGCATTTACTTTGATCTGTCATTATTGCTATCAGATATCACAACTATTCTATATTACTCCTGCTCTCTCTATATGATAATAATGGATTTCAAATTTTGGCACAAGGCCAGCAATTTCGGGGAAGTGGGCAAGTCCATTACATACATCGACACCAATGTTCAACTGGTACTTATTTTATCGACCCCGAGAGGATGAAAGGCAAAGTTGACTTCGGCAGAATTTGAACTCAGACCATTTTGCCTGCTGTGCGACTGACTCTGCTTGCTTGCCACCTTGATAATAATAATAATAATAATGATAATAATGGTGATTTCAAATTTTTGCCACAAGGGCAGGTTGGGGTAGGGGATCAAGTCAATTACATTGACCTCAGTGTGTAACTGGTACTTATTTAATCAACCCCGAAAGGATGAATGACAAAGTCAACCTTGGCGGAATTTGAACTCGGAAAATAGCAGCACATGAAATACCGCTAATCATTTCGCTGTGCTAACGATTCTGCCAGCTCACCACCTTAATAATAACAACAACAACGTTTCTTTCTAATTGTATTGGGCACAAGGCCAGCAATTCCAGCAGGAGTAGGTAAATCAATTACACTGAACCTAATACCTGACAGGTATTTTATTTTATTGGCTCCGAAAGGGTGAAAGACAAAGTCAACCTCAAAGAAATTTAAACTCAAGAACCAAAAGAAATGCCACAAAGTACTTTGTCCAGTGTACTAACAATTCTGCTAGCACACCAATAATAATAATAATAATAATAATGATGATGATGAGGAGGAGGATGATGATGGTGTAGCCACCTTGAATGAGAACCCTATAAGTTTTGAAAATAGATTACGTCTCTTCTTCATTTTAAAGGCACTGCTCCAGCAAGGCTGCTATCCAGTGACTGAGAAAGGATAAGAGAGAACTGGATTTACAAGGGGTTTCTTCCCAACCAAACACAACCACTCCACCCCCCCACCCCCACTTTCATGAGATTAGAGGAGGAGGAGGATTAGGGAGGGAAATGATCTTAATCTGTTCAAATATTCCTACAAAGAGTAGGTGGAGCAGAACGGGGTCAAGAGTAAGACCTGTTAGAAAGACGGGGAAACAGTTTCAAGGGTCCCACTTGTAAAAGCTGGTCTGTGAAAGAGTCCCAGAGGGAAGCCTTTTAAGAATAAGGAGGAGTGGTGGTGGTGGCAGCAGCAGCAGAGGGCTAAAGGTTCCAGTGCTTGATTAAGGGGGATTAAAGCTAGCTCAAAATTCATTACCATAAGTATCAAAAGTTAAATTAGAATTTTTAAAAAACCTGTACAAACACACACACACACACACATATATATATATACATACACATATGCAATGCTTAGCGTGTAAGTTAGAGCATGTGTGTATGTGAGTGTGTGTAAAGCAGAACGCGTGTAGCATGACACCACTTCAGTGTGTGTGCGTGAGTGCGTGATTGCATGAGCAGAGTATTCAGGTTTCTTAATACCTTTTAAGAACAGGATTATCCCACTCATGGTTGAAACAAACTGAGTGCGTGTGTGTGTGTGTGTGTGTGTGTGTGTGTGTGTGTGTGTGTGTAGCTGTTGGGTATATATTTCCACTGTAAGAGCTGTGATATATATAGTACTGAATGATTTTATATCAATATCCTCACACACATACTTCCATGTGTGTGTGTGTGTGTATAAAAACACATACACACATATCTATTATATTTACACTCACACACACTTATATACAAACATATACGGATACATCTATACATACCTATCTCTCTCTCTCTTTCTATCTATATATGTGTGTGTGTGTGTGTGTGTGTATGTATGTATTTGTGTGAGTATATATAAACACACACACACACATATATATATATATACACACACACAAATATGAGTGTATCTGTATGTATATGAACAGATATGTATGTAGGTACACACACACACACACACACACACACACACACACACACATATATACATTTATATATGTGGATGCAGTTGTATGTGTCTGTGTGTGTATATATATGCCATTTGTATGTATAGACATGTAATTTACAAGTGTAGTGTGTGTGAGCATGTGTGTAACTATACGTGTATGTATGTGACTATGTGCAAGTGTGCCACATGACAGAGTAGACAAGTGTGTGTATTTGTGTAACTGAGTGCTTGTGTTAACATGTCACACTGAGTGTATACGTGACCATCTCCACACACATCTTTAGCTGAGTGGAACTGTACCTAGCTGTGTGAGTGTGTGTGTGTGTGTGTGTGTATGTGTAATTGAATCTGTGTGCATGTGTGTGTGTAAATTTGCATGTGAATGTGTATGTACACACAGGTGAATGAGTAGATGTAGCAGTAGGAAGAGGAGAGAGAGAGTAAAAGATGGAGATAGGGTGAAAGTTAGAGAGAGGAAAAGAGAAAGGGAGAGAGAGAAGGGGGTAGAAAAGAAAGAGAGAGAAAGAAAAGGAGAAAGATGAAGAGAGAGAGAGAGAGAGAGAGAGAGAGAGAGACAGGAATGGTCTTCTGCCAAACTTTCCTTGGCAAACTCTGTAATCAGAGAACACTAATTCTTCATTCCACCCCATCCTCCACCCTTGCTCCACCCCCAACCACCCAACAATTAAGTGTGTGTGTGTGTGTGTGGGCGTAAAGAAGTATTAACACTTGGCCCGTCAAATTCCACAGATTCGCTAATTAAATTAACGAATGTTTAACGAAGATTATCTTACTCATTCATGCAAATACTAGAAATAGAGATAGCGGAATTATTTTGTTTTGGCTTTGTTTTTGTTGCATGAGAATAGTTGCTTTCCCCAAAAAACAGAATATATTTGTGTGTGCATGTGTGTGTGTGCGTGTGTGTATGTGAGTGTATGCATGTAAACATAGCATGCACAATTATATTTACACCTACACACACACACACACACACACACACACACACACACACACATATATATATATATATATATATATATATATATATATGTATATATATATATATATATATATATATATATATATATACATGCATACAAACATATAGATACATCTATACATTACCTATCTCTCTCTATTTATATATATATGTGTGTGTGTATCTGTATGTATATGAACAGATATGTAGGTAGGTAAATATGATGTGTACACACACACACACACACACACACACACACACACACACACAAGATCTGTGAAGCCTTCCATATTTTTTGAGTCAATAAAGAGCTTTAATACCTGACATGCTAGAAATTCTAACCAAATCCCGTTCAAATCATACCCTATCATCTTGAATGATAAAAAAATAGGAACCTACATATCATATTGAATGAGAAAGCATGAAATATCTTTTATATATATATATATATATATATATATACCTTTTATCGTTTGTTTCAGTCATTAGATTGTGACCATGCTGGGGCACCACCTCGAAGAATCTTAGTCAGATGAATTGACCCCAGTATTTATTTTTCCTTTTTTAAAGACTGATACTTACTCTATTGGTCTATTTTGCTAAACAGCTAAGTCATGGGGGACAGACACACAGACACACATGATGGGCTTGTTTCATATTTTGGAACTACTTAATGTATTACATCTATTCAGTGTAGCCATATGACAACATCTGAGCTATCCAATACATTTGTGTGTTGGTTACTATTTGAGCTATGTGCTTACCAAACTGAGCCATGCAGTTAGAATTTGAGCAGCATGGTTAAAATTCAAACCATTAGGTTACAATTTTAGACACATGGAACAATTTGAACTTTGTGGTTTACAGTTTCAGCTACGCCGTACAATTTGAGCCATGTGGTTAACAAGTTGAGGTGCGCAGTTACAGTTTTATAGAACTATAAAAAATATATTTTCACTACATTTCCTTGAATTTAATTGTAAATAACACATTGTGTATATACATACATACATATATATATATATATATATATATATATATATATATATATACAATAATATATATATATATATATATATAATAATAATAATATAAATAATATATAAATATATGCATATATCCATACATATATGTACATACCAACAAGAAAAGAAAATGTCAGGATAATGACTGCAACAAAAATATATCTAAAATGAAGCCAAGAGATAAGCAAAAACATAAGACTGATGAAGACGGCGGAAGACTAAGCAGAAAGACCGATAATCTTTGGAACAAATGTCAAAAGTGGTTTTTGCAAATTATGTAGGAAGACTGACAGCATGCAGACATGTTGGTTAAAAAACAAAAAAAAAAAAAGACCACAATGTCAAATTGTAGTAGTGGGAGGTAAAAAAAACAAACAAAAGGAATACTGGCTAAAGGGGCAGGTTTTCTAGGGGAAGACACAAGGAAAAATGAAAATTAAGAAAAAGAAAGGACCGGACTGCAGGGTGTGTATTTTTTAAAATCATTATTATTTTTTTTTTTTTTGTTAGTGATAGCTGGGGCACTCACAGGCTTCATTGGTAAAAGGGCCGTTACAGGCTCGTGACCAGTTCGGCAGCAGGAGAACATGCTTTCGCACCAGCTGTGCGGCCAGAAAGACCACCTCGATGACGACAAGGGAATCGTCTTCCAATTAAGTTTCAGTAGTTTTCCTCTCCTAGATTTTGAAAAGGCCATTTAGCCTAACCTCGAGGCAGTTTTCTTGCCCCCAGCTACAGCAGACATGAGAACAAGACAGAAAAAAGATAAAAAAAAAAAAAAAAAGAAATAAGCGTCAGAAGTTTGGGAAAGGGTTAGTATTCGAAATAGGGGACAGAAAGAACAAGGCAAAGAGATAAGGTTGAGTAAGACAAGACATTAGTAGAAAGTGTGAAAACATGATATATATATATATATATATATATATATATATATATATATATATATATATATATATACATATATATATATATACACACACATATATATAAAAGCATATTTGAAGAAAGATTATCTTAAAAATTATCAACTATTTAAAAAAATTTTTTCAGAAAAACAGAATGACATAAAGCTTGATGTGGTTATCCGATAACATGTTTTTTTTTTTTTTGAGAAAAACTGACCAATGAAAGTGTTTACTCAACACAGAAATTGCCTCCCAAAAAGTTTGTGCCAGTCTGTTTTTCTAAGACAGTTTTTTTTTTTAATAAGTAATAATTTTTATTTTAAGAAAATCTTTATTCAAATATTATGTCTGTAGCAAGTATTTTTTTTGTAAAAACTTTTCAACGTATATACATATATATTTGCATATATATATACACATATATATATATACACACATTTATATGCATATGTATTTATATTTTTATGTATATATACAGGCATAAATATTTTATTTCATACCAATATAGATAAGAACAAGACAAAAATGTGTGTTTTTGGCTAGAGAATTTTGTTTCAATATTACAATATACCTTCAGTGTATTTGTGTGTATGAACTATGTCTTATATTTACACACATATATACACATATACATGTGTGTGTAAATATATATTATACAATTTGCTTTGCAGTAGTATTGTTTATTGCATATATCTATACATGTGTGTATGTGTGTGTGTGTGTGTGTGTGTGTGTGTATATATATATATATATTACAAATTAAAAGGGTAAAGGAATTATCAATTTATTAATTAATAAATCAATTAACAATTAATAATTTTTTACCAAGCCCATTGGTATGAAAGCACCATTATTGGTGGAGAACTTATTTAAAAGCTCATATATATTTATAAACATAATTAAGGGATCAGCAAATATTTGCTTCACCATATACCGAAGTTCAGAAATAGCAGCTTCTCAGCTTTTTTAGCTGCTATTTCTGAACTTCGGTATATGGTGAAGCAAATATTTGCTGATCCCTTAATTATGTATATATATATATATATATATATATATATAGGAAAATGAAGAATAAGGAAGAATGCTAAATTGGAAGCATGTTTTAATAAAGATTTCTAACCAGCTTTCATTGCGAAGCAAATTTTCAAGAAGGAGAATGAAAATGTTTTTTACAAAGAAGTACAAAATGAAGAAAATAATATATAAAAAAAATAATATATAAAAAAATAACTATACCAATACATTATATTGTCTTTGAGCTTTTGATTGGAATTTCTCTATGAAAAGATTCTCCTTGTTGATT